>NC_052504.1:65966291-65999965 GCF_014356525.2 Nilaparvata lugens | reverse complement strand
AAAAAAGAGTAAAATAATGTTCTATATGTCAAAATATTCATAAATAATACAGAATGCATATTAGCTGTGAGACTTACCTCGAATGGTAAATGTTTAGAGTAAAAATTGAAATTCCTCTTCTCAAAAAAAAACTTTGAGGTTACAATAACATGTTTTTAATTTTTTCTTAATAACTACTGGTGCTACATTTGAAATTATTATGTCTGTAATTGAGGCTATAAACAGCTGATAATAGATCACAGATGTTGCCAACCAAACGCTCACTAATTTTCCACAACTTGAAGTGTCCCAACGTGGGATTGTCCCAATTGGGATTGGGACTGTAGGGACTGTAGTCCCTGGGACTGTAGTGGGATTGTAGGGCTGGTTTACCCTACTCACTACTCTGGCAATCTGAGTGGTCCTCTTCCAGATAGTTGACTTCATAATGGAGACCTATAATAATTATTGCTCGATTTTTGTAGTGGATTTGTTGGCTGTGTGTGCATGCGCATGGATACTGTGTGCGCATGAGTTATTTATTGGAGTACTTGGTTTGAAATTACTGTTTTGTTGTTGTGGGAAGCGTTGTTGGAAATTTTTTTGTTGAAAATTTCTTTGTTGTTGAAAGTTTGGACTTGAAAAATGTTGTTGAAAGTTTTGAGGTTGGGAGCTAGTTGGTGGCAAGTAGAAGCTCTGTTGTTGGAAGTGCGGTTAGAGAAATCTCTCATTATTTTGAAATCCACGGTGTATGCTTTGAAAAAAAATTTGGGTGTTTCTGTTTTGTCTGCTTTGTGATTGATAACCCCTACTCTTAGTTTGGGGTTCTAAATGTATTTGAAGCTTGAAAAATCTGTTTTCAGTTCTGTTTAGGTTTAGTTGATTCAGTACAATGCTGCAATAGTTTATTAATTTGCTTCTGGCATCATCTAGGTTCTGAATTTGAAGCAACTGCAAGTGGGATCCTAGCGTGGGATGGACTCCATGTAAAAAGGTGTTCACTAGTGTTGCGTTAAGTTGATGTATTAAATTTGTTAGCAATTCTTCTGACACTCCATCTATTTTATATTTTGTTATTACATGAGAACGTTCTTCTTCTAGTTTGTTTAGAAAGTCTATTGGGTGATCCCTATTGAATGAGCACATTGCTGATTATTTCTGCTATCAATTCTGGAACAGGCCAATTGTCTGCAAAGTTCTGTTTTAAGCTATTTATCAGTTCTGTTAGTGTTGAGCAACTGTTGTTGCAGGCTACAGCTTCCGCTGGTCCTGTTTTGAAAAGCTGTTTTGAAAAGAAGCCAATGATTATTTTCCTTGTCTACAATATGATCTGTACAATAAGCTCTCTGTAGATCTTCACAAGTTGGAATGAAATGGGGTAATTTGTAAGCTGTTCCATCGTATCTCGGTTGCACTTAAGAAGTTCATGTGGTAAGGGCTTGCTAGTTGCCATGGTAATATTAGAAAGAGTTTCTAACCTTGTTTGTTGATGGAAGATCTGTGCAATGACGGAAGGACTTAGTGCAGCAGAGTCCTGATCCGGGTCTTGCTCCTCGTCCGACGATGGGCTGCAGAAAGTTCTGTGAGCATCGTATCAGGTGATGTCTCGTCTGCTTGCCAGTGTGTAGTTGGAGTTGCGTTGTCCGTGTAGGGTGTAGGAAACACAGATTAAACCTCTTGTGCAGGTTACAACGTTTTGAGAACCTCTAGTTCAGGAGTTATAATTAATTTTTTGATTTACCATATAGTACATGGGATATACTATGAGTGGGAATTACTTGAGAACTGTGAGGGCTCAAAACCTCAATTTCTGCTGAGAGTTGCTTCTTATAGTCTTCTACTCTTGTGCAGGTATCCACGTTTTGAGCACCTCTAGTTCAGGAGTTATAATCGATTTTTTGATTTACCATATAGTACATGGGACATATAATGAGTGGGAATTACTTGAGAACTGTGAAGGCTCAAAACGTCAATTTCTGCTGAGAGTAGCTCCTTCCAGACCTCTACTCTTGTGCAGGTTTCCACGTTTTGAGCACCTCTAGTACAGGAGTTATAATTGATTTTCTGATTCACCATATACTGATTCACCATGGGATATACTATGAGTGGGAAATACTTGAGAACTGTGATGGCTCAAAACGTCAATTTCTGCTAAGAGTGGCTTCCCATAGAAATCCACTCTTGTGCAGGGTTTCACGTTTTAAGCACCTCTAGTTCAGGCGTTATTATCGATTTTTGATTTACCATATAGTACATGGGACATACTAAGAGTTAGAATTACTTGAGAATTGTGATGGCTCAGAACGTCAATTTCTGCTGAGTGTAGCTCCTCATGGACCTCTACTCTTGTGCAGGTTTCCACGTTTTGAGCACCTCTAGTTCAGGAGTTATAATTGATTTTTTGATTAACCATATAGTACATGGGACATACTATGAGTGGGAATTACTTGAGAACAGTGATGGCTCAAAACGTCAATTTCTGCTTAGAGTAGCTTTATATAGACTTTTACTCTTGTGCAGGTTTCCACGTTTTGAGCACCTCTAGTTCAGGAGTTATAATTGATTTTTTTATTTACCATATAGTACATAGGAAATACTATGAGTGAAATTGCTTGAGAACTGTGATGGCTCAAAACGTCAATTTCTGCTGAGAGTAGCTCCTCTTAGACCTCTACTCTTGTGCATGTTTCCACGTTTTGAGCACCTCTAGTTCAGGAGTGATAATTGATTTTTTGATTTAACATATAGTACATGTGATATACTATGAGTGGGGATTACTTGAGAACTGTGATGGCTCAAAACATCAATTTCTGGTGAGAGTAGCTTCTCATAGACCTCTACTCTTGTGCTGGTTTCCATGTATAGTACATAGGACATACTATGAGTGAAATTACTTGAGAACTGTTATGGCTAAAAACCTCAGTTTCTGCTGAGAGTAGCTTCTCATAGACCCCTAATCTTGTGCAGGTTTACACGTTTTGAGCACCTCTTTCTCAGGAGTTAAAATTGATTTCTTGATTTACCATATAGTACATAGGAAATACTATGAGTGAAATTGCTTGAGAACTGTGATGGCTCAAAACGTCAATTTCTGCTGAGAGTAGCTCCTCTTAGACCTCTACTCTTGTGCATGTTTCCACGTTTTGAGCACCTCTAGTTCAGGAGTTATAATTGATTTTTTGTTTTATCATTTAGTACATGGGACATACTATAAGTGAGAATTACTTGAGAACTGTGATGGCTCAAAACGTCAATTTCTGCTGAGAGTAGTTTTATATGGACTTCCACTCTTGTGCAGGTTTCCACGTTTTGAGCACCTCTAGTTCAGGAGTTATAATTAGGGATGGGTATCGAAAGACAAAACATCGATATTTTGAACATCAATGTTTTTTTCATCCTAACATCGATAAGTGAAAAACATCGAACAGTAAACATCGATGATTTTGAACATTGATGTTTTTAAACATCGTTTATCGCCCTACGTTTTTATGGATGATACTATTAGTCTAGTCAATATAGACATAAAAAAGGGTGTGTGCTTGCAATTTATATTGTAGTTCTGATTTTTTAATATATTATTTGGGTACAACATAAGATAAGTCCAGAACCAATTTCTTCATGCAAGATTTCCTTGTGCTAGATAGAGGATAGCCCAAAAACCTCGTATTTTCGGCTCATTTTCCAGTTTTCAGCTATTTCTGCCAAATCTCTCCCAGATTATATAATTTTGAAAAAAAATGAGATCACTCGGAACTCTCTATCTCCAATGAGTACTTTGTTATAATTTTTCAAAAATTGTTAAAATTTGAAGAAAAAATCAATTTTGATGAATTTTAGTTTTTAATCAACAATATCTTCCTATTGTTACAATTTAGATGTATATTTCAAAATCCCTCTAGGCGTATTTTTGTGCTATACAATCTGAGATCAGGTAGAGCGCTCTATGTCATATAGATTTCCAGGTACACCTGACAACAATGCTCCTTGTATTGTGGAAAACACCTAATTTTCAGCTTTCATCATCACCATCTACTTTGTCCTCACATTGATATTTCGCACAATGACATAAGTTCATGGGTAAGAATCACCTGTTAGATGCACTTAATTTCAGTATTTCCTAGTAGAGGCACGCTTTAAGGACACCTCAAGGATCAAAATTTCAAACACTTATAATTTACTTTTGACACAATGCTCAGATTTCATCGTACTACACTTCATTCTTCTCGGCTCGCCAAGGCGGTTCAAAATCATGCATCAACAGTCAAATTCGGTCAAAAAATAGAAAATTTATTGTTGAGTGTAGGTACTCATTCACATTCAATACATAAGAAATGGCCAATTTCTATATTCAAAGCTATGTATCTCGGTAACCCCTTATTAAAAAAATTATTACATGATCTTGAAATGTACAATAGAATTTTCTATTTCATCTGCTGTAAACAATTCATGAAAAAATATGTTCGTAAAGTGAGATTTGATTGTTGAAAAAAAAAATCCGGAAATTGTAGATATTTTTCTCATATTAACGGTTTTGGCAGTTCTATGATAGCGAAAAGTGATTCAAGATGGATTTTAGGCAACTGAGCTCGTAGAGGATGAATTTATCTACAATTTGTAATCATTCGTAAGTTTCTATGATGTATCAGACTCGTTTTAGAAACTCTTGATCAACAGTAAAATTACGAAAAAAAATGTTAAAACTGAAATCGCCATTTTAAAAATATAACTTCCAAATTGTTTTGGAATCGAAAGTATTATTTATTGGAGTGGGTAGAGGGGGACAATTTTCACATTCTCACTAGATTTGGAAATTTTATCAGAAGTATTTCACAAGACATGCAACATTGAATATAGAAATTGGTCATTTTCTGTGTATTGGAATATGGGCTTAAGTACACTCAACAATAAATTTTCCATTTTTCGACCGAATTTGACTTATTATGCATGATTTTGAACCGTCGTGACGAACCGAGAAGGATGAAGTGTAGAACGATGAAATCTGAGCATTGTGTCAAAAGTTATGTGTTTGAATTTTTGATCCTTGAGGTGTCCTTAAGCGCGCCTCTCCACTAGGAAATACTGAAATGAAATGTATCTTACGGGTGATTCTCATAGAACATAATCTCAAGAACTTATGTCGTTGTGCGAAATATCAATGTGAGGACAATGTAGTTGGCGATGATGCTTGAAGCTGAAAATTAGGCGTTTTTCACAATACAAGGAGCATTGTTGTCAGGTGTACCTGGAATATGAGATAGATCGCTATACCTGATCTCAGATTGTAGAGCACAAAAAGAGCTTCTAAAGTGACTACAATTTTATCTGGAGCTATTGTTCCAATATTTCAACAGTTACTAACTGGAATCACAGCAATTTTGGACTTGTGGTATTCAAGTAACAGTCTTTCGAATAATTGAAGTCAGGTTGTGACTAGAAAGATACATTAACTCTAGTACACAAGATTTGAGATCTTCATGGTTTAGTCTGAAACCTCTCGGGATATCCTTGAGGATTCGGTCTTGAAATTTCACCCTAAGCTGATTTTAGCAATCATTGATCTTCTTCTTCTTCTTCACGTGCCTGCTCCGTTTCGGATGTTGGCGATCATAATGGCTATCCTGATTTTCATATCATTGATACTCATATCGTATTCATTCAATACCTGATAGATTTTTTAGGAAATGAAAATGGATTAATTTTTTTATATGGATATCTGCACTCCTTACAATACGAGGACCTCTTTTCCAGAGCTAGATTAATTAGTGTTGAACACATGTTGAGGAAATTATTGTAGTAAGAAAAAACTCTTTCTTCCTAAGAAACGAAGAATCCGACCTCTTATTCAATTCTAAATAACTAACTATTTAACCTTGACAAGGGCCACAGAAGTAATGTAAATCTTCAAGAGTATCCAACAGTCTCACATAAAAATACAGAGAGCCTGATTGAAAAATAAAAATAGCAATCTGCAGGAAATCGAAACTTATGCTAGATCTTTCACAAGAGTGATCTATATTCACAAAAAACACTAAACAGAATACTACACTAAATATGATAGAGATAATGATTGTAATTCTGTTACTATTGCTTATTACTCTCAAGATAATCCTCTTCAAACAAAAAAAAAAAAACTTGTATCAAATTAAATAATTAGAATTGTTTTTACTTTTTAGTTGGGAAAAACATCGGATGACCGATGTCTAGGTAAAACCATCGATAAGTGAAAAACATCGAACAGTTAACATCGATGCTAAAAACATTGATGTTTGATGTCGAAACATCAATGTTTTTAAACATCGATGTATCGATGCCCATCCCTAGTTATAATTGATTTTTTGATTTACCATTTAGTACATGAGACATACTATGAGTGGGAGTTACTTGAGAACTGTGATGACTCAAAACGTCAATTTCTGCTGAGAGTAGCTCCTCTTAGACCTCTACTCTTGTGCAGGTTTCCACGTTTTGAGCACCTCTAGTTCAGGAGTTATAATCGATTTTTTGATTTAACATATAGTACATGGGACATACTATGAGTAGGAATTACTTGAGAACTGTGATGGCTCAAAACGTCAATTTCTGCTGATAGTAGCTTCCTATAGACCTCAACTCTCGAGCAGGTTTACACGTTTTGAGCACCTCTTTTTCAGGAGTTATGATCGATTTTTTGATTTACCATATAGTACATGGGACATACAGTGAGTGGGAATTACTTGAGAACTGTGATGGCTCAAAACGTCAATTTCTGCTGATAGTAGCTTCCCAAAGACCTTGACTCTCGAGCGGGTTCACACGTTTTGAGCACCTCTTTTTCAGGAGTTATAATTGATTTCTTGATTTACCATATAGTACATAGGACATACTATGAGTGGGAATTACTTGAGAACTGTGATGGCTCAAAACGTCAATAATTTCTGCTGATAGTAGCTTCCCATAGACCTTAACTCTCGAGCAGGTTCACACGTTTTGAGCACCTCTAGTTCAGGAGTTATAATTGATTCTTCGATTTACAATATAGTACATGGGATATACTATGAGTGGGAATTACTTGAGAACTGTGATGACTCAGAACGTCAATTTCTGCTGAGTGTAGCTCCTCATGGACCTCTACTCTTGTGCAGGTTTCCACGTTTTGAGCACCTTAGTTCAGAAGTTATAATTGATTTCTTGATTTACCATATAGTAAATGGGACATACTATGAGTGGGAATTACTTAAGAAAAGTGATGGCTCAAAACGTCAATTTCTGCTGAGAGTAGCTTTATATAGACTTTTACTCTTGTGCAGGTTTCCACGTTTTGAGCACCTCTAGTTCAGGAGTTATAATTGATTCTTCTATTTACCATATAGTACATGGAATATACTATGAGTAGAAATTACTTGAGAACTGTGACGGCTCAAAACGTCAATTGCTGCTAAGAGTAGCTTCCCATGGACTTCTACTCTTGTGCAGGTTTCCACGTTTTGAGCACCTCTAGTTCAGGAGTTATAATCGATTTTTTGATTTAAAATATAGTACATGGGACATAATATGAGTGGGAATTACTTGAGAACTGTGTTGGCTCAAAACATCAATTTCTGCTGATAGTAGCTTCCCATAGACCTTAACTCTAGAGCAGGTTTACTCGTTTCGAGAACCGCTTTTTCAGGAGTTATAATCGTTTTTTTGATTTAACATTTATAGTACATGGGACATACTATGAGTGGGAATTACTTGAGAACTGTGATGGCTCGAAACATCAGTTTCTGCAGGTAGTAGCTTCCATAGACCTTAACTCTCGAGCAGGTTTACACGTTTCGAGCACCTCTTTCTCAGGAGTTAAAATTGATTTCTTGATTTACCATAAAGTACATAGGAAATACTATGTGTGAAATTACTTGAGAACTATGATGGCTCAAAACGTCAATTTCTGCTGAGAGTAGCTCCTCTTAGACCTCTACTCTTGTGCATGTTTCCACGTTTTGAGCACTTCTAGTTCAGAAGTGATAATTGTTTTTCGATTTACCATATAGTACATGTGATATTCTATGAGTGGGGATTACTTGAGAACTGTTATGGCTCAAAACATCAATTTCTGCTGAGTGTAGCTTCTCATAGACCTCTATTCTTGTGCAGGTTCCCACGTATAGTACATGGGACATACTATGAGTGGGAATTACTTGAGAACTGTGATGGCTCAAAACATCAATTTACTGGTGAAAGTAGCTTCTCATAGACCTCTACTCTTGTCCAGGTTTCCATGTATAGAACATGAGACATACTATGAGTGGGAATTACTTGAGAACTGTGATGGCTCGAAACGTCAATTTCTGCTGATAGTAGCTTCCCATAGACCTTACTCTCTCGAGCAGGTTTACACGTTTTGAGCACCTCTTTCTCAGGAGTTATAATTGATTTCTTGATTTACCATATAGTACATGTGATATTCTATGAGTGGGGATTACTTGAGAACTGTTATGGCTCAAAACATCAATTTCTGCTGAGTGTAGCTTCTCATAGACCTCTATTCTTGTGCAGGTTCCCACGTATAGTACATGGGACATACTATGAGTGGGAATTACTTGAGAACTGTGATGGCTCAAAACATCAATTTACTGGTGAAAGTAGCTTCTCATAGACCTCTACTCTTGTCCAGGTTTCCATGTATAGAACATGAGACATACTATGAGTGGGAATTACTTGAGAACTGTGATGGCTCAAAACTTCAATTTCTGCTGAGAGTAGCTTCTCATAGACCTCTACTCTTGTGCAGGTTTCCATGTAAAACACTCATAGTACATAGGACATACTATAAGTGAAATTACTTGAGAACTGTTATGGCTAAAAACCTCAGTTTCTGCTGAGAGCAGCTTCTCATAAACCCCTAATCTTGTGCAGGTTCCCACGTTTTGAGCACCTCTAGTTCAGGAGTTATAATTGATTCTTTGTTTTATCATTCAGTACATTGCACATACTATGAGTGAAAATTACTTGAGAACTGTGATGGCTCAAAACGTCAAATTCTGCTGAGAGTAGTTTTATATGGACTTCCACTCTTGTGCAGGTTTACACGTTTTGAGCACCTCTTTCTCAGGAGTTACAATTGATTTCTTGATTTGCCATATAGTACATGTGATATACTATGAGTGGGGATTACTTGAGAACTGTTATGGCTCAAAACATCAATTTCTGCTGAGTGTAGCTTCTCATGAACCTCTATTCTTGTGCAGGTTCCCACGTATAGTACATGGGACATACTATGAGTGGGAATTACTTGAGAACTGTGATGGCTCAAAACATCATTTCCTGGTGAAAGTAGCTTCTCATAGACCTCTACTCTTGTCCAGGTTTCCATGTATAGAACATGAGACATACTATGAGTGGGAATTACTTGAGAACTGTGATGGCTCGAAACGTCAATTTCTGCTGATAGTAGCTTCCCATAGACCTTAACTCTCGAGCAGGTTTACACGTTTTGAGCACCTCTTTCCCAGGAGTTATAATTGATTTCTTGATTTACCATACAGTACATAGGATACTATGAGTGAGAATTACTTGAGAACTGTGATGGCTCAAAACTTCAATTTCTGCTGAGAGCAGCTTCTCATAGACCCCTAATCTTGTGCAGGTTCCCACGTTTTGAGCACCTCTAGTTCAGGAGTAAAAATTGATTTTTTGATCTACCATTTTGTACATGGGACATACTATGAGTGGGAATTACTTAAGTACTGTGATGGCTTGAAACGTCAATGAATTCTGCTGATAGTAGCTTCCCATAGTAGTTTTTTATGGACTCCCACTCTTGTGCAGGTTTCCACGTTTTGAGCACCTCTAGTTCAGGAGTTATAATTGATAACTTGATTTACCATATAGTACATAGGACATACTATGAGTGGGAATTACTTGAGAACTGTGATGGCTCAAAACGTCAATGAATTCTGCTGATAGTAGCTTCCCATAGACCGTAACTCTCGAGCAGGTTTCCACATTCTGAGCACCTCTAGTTCAGGAGTTATAATTGATTCTTCGATTTACAATATAGTATATGGGATATACTATGAGTAGGAATTACTTGAGAACTGTGATGGCTCAAAACAACAATTTCTGCTGAGAGTAGCTTCTTATAGACCTCTATTCTTGTGCAGCTTTCCATGTATAGTACATGGGACACACTATGAGTGGGAATTACTTGGGAACTGTGATGGCTCAAAACGTCAGTTTCTGCTGAGAGGAGCTCCTCTTAGACCTCCACCCTAGTGCAGGTTTCCACGTTTTGAGCACCTCTGGTTCAGGAGTTATAATTGATTTTTTGATTTACCATTCACTACTTGGGACATACTATAGGTGGGAATTACTTGAGAACTGTGATGGCGCATAACATCAATTTCTGCTGAGAGTAGCTTCTCATAGTCCTCTACTCTCGTGCATGTTTCCACGTTCGAAGCACCTCCAGTTCAGGAGTTTTAATTGATTTTTTGATTTACCATTTAGTACATGGCACATCCTATGAGTGCGAATTACTTGAGAATTGTGATGGCTCAAAACGTCAATTTCTGCTAATAGTAGCTTCTCATAGACCTCTACTCTCGTGCAGGTTTCCACGTTTAAAGCACCTCTAGTTCAGAAGTTATAATTGATTTTCTGATTTAACATGTAGTACATGGGACATACTATGAGTGGGAATTACTTGAGAACTGTGTTGGCTCAAAACATCAATTTCTGCTGATAGTAGCTTCCCATAGACTTCAACTCTTGTTCAGGTTTTCACGTTTTGAGCACCTCTAGTTCAGGAGTTATTATCGATTTTTGATTTACCATATAGTACATGGCACATGGCACATGGCACCTCTAGTTCAGGAGTTATTATCGATTTTTGATTTACCATATAGTACATGGCACATACTATGAGTGAGTGGGAATTACATGAGAACTGTGATGGCTCAAACCTCAGTTTCTGCTGCGAAGTAGCTCCTCTTAGACCTCTACTCCTGTGCAGGTTTCCACTTTTGAGCATCACTAGTTCAGGAGTTATAATTGATTTTTTGATCTACCATTTTGTACATTGGATATACTATGAGTGGGAATTACTTGAGAACTGTGATGGCTCAAATCGTCAATTTCTGCTGAGAGTTGCTTCTCATAGACTTCCAATCTCCTGCAGGTTTCCATGTTTTGAGCACCTTGTCACGTTATTTTTTTATAATTAAATAACGATTAACCTCCTGCTTGGCATCAATCGGTAGAGCATGAGAAATATTTCAATAATAATAATAAAATCTGATCGTGGTTTTACTAGGATATAGTCTCATAAAAATCTTTATAGGCCCAGACATGAGCTTTCACAATAATACTGATAATTTATAGAAAATATATATATATATATATATATATATTATATATATATATATAACTTATATCCCATAGTATTGAGGAAAAAATGAATTGTACACCATAAAAATTTCGATACATATATTAACAATATCTCAATCAATAAGTCAAAACAATATATAGAGCGACAGAAATATATAATATGACAAGAAACGAAATCAATAGAATATCACAGGTTAATATTATTCTTCAAGTTCTATAGCACGAAATGCTACCATGTGCTTTCATTTTATGATCATATGCATTTATTTGCATGTGGCTTCAATATCAGCTTGCTGATACTTGTCGACTTGGACAATTCTATTTCGAATATAAATTTCTTAATCAGCATGATAAATTGACAAACTAATAATCCAAATATATATATATTAAATTCTATGGTTTCCAATAGATTTCTTTTTAATAAATATTTTTCATCTCAGGGTGCGAGTTTCGGCACCTGACAGAATAGATAGATCAATTCATCTAATGAATCAGAGCTACTTATATTATTGTAGATTATATTGTAGAAATTAATGATCATATGAATATTGTATTAACAGCCTAGACTTAGTATTCTTTGATTTGATGTATCCTTGGACATATGAATTGACTTGTTACTATCTAATAAAATACCTTTTATACTATCTTTATACTTGCGCAAGTATTTTTACCAATTTCTTAATTTATAAAACCCTTTCGACGAGCTAGCTTTGATTCTTATTTCATTTCAAAGCACTGAGGGCGCCCTATCACTATTTCTAATATTATTCACTAAGGTGCTGGAATTTTTTATGAGCTGCTGATGGCGATCCAAACTCCTGGTGATCCTGGAATATTTGAAGCAGAAGTCGTCTTTTCCAAGGGGTTAAAAAATTATTAAAAATGACTTTTGCTTTACATTAGCATCACAAAGTCTAATGAGAAAATTTAGAAATTCAATTTAACTTTAAGTTATTAAAAGGTACAGTAAGATATTGCGCTCTATAATTTTTGGTGACATCTCATGGTGGTGGTTGGCAAGCAAGTGGGGAAGTTCTCTTTTCTAATTTACAACTTTCTTTTCTGATTTCCAAATTACATAGAATTAAAAAATCTGTTCCTCCGCCATTCATGGCTCAAATAGACCGTTTTTTGATTTACCATTTAGTACATGACACATACTATGAGTGAGTGGGAATTACTTGAAAACTGTGATGGCTCTAAACGTCAGTTTTCTGCATAGAGAAGCTCCTCTTAGACCTCTACCCTTGTGAAGGTATCCACATTTTGAGCACCTCTAGTTCAGGAGTTTTATTGATTTTTTGATTCACCATATAGTACATTGTACATACTATTAGTGGGAATTACTTGAGAACTGAGATGGCTCAAAACATCAATTTTGCTGAGAGTAGCTTCTCATAGACTTCCACTCTCGTGCAGGTTCTCACGTTTTGAGCACCTCTAGTTCAGGAGTTTTAATTGAATTTTGATTCACCATATAGTACATTGTACATACTATTAGTGGGAATTACTTGAGAACTGTGGATGGCTCAAAACGTCAATTTCTGCTGAGAGTTGCTTCTCATAGACTAGCATTCTCGTGAAGGTTTCCACGTTTTGAGCATGTCTAGTTCAGGAGTTATAATTGATTTTTTGATTTAAAATATAGTAAATGGGATATACTATGAGTGGGAATTACTTGAAAACTGTGATGGCTCAAAACGTTCATTTCTGCTAAGTGTAGCTCCCCATAGACTTCCACTCTTGTGCAGGTTCCACGTTTTGAGCACCTCTAGTTCAGAAGTTATAATTGATTTTCTGATTTAACATATAGTACATGGCACATACTATGAGTGGGAGTTACTTGAGAACTGTGATGGCTCAAAACGTCAATTTCTGCTGAGAGTAGCTTCCCATAGACTTCCACTCTTGTGCAGGTTTCACGTTTTGTTCAGAAGTTATTATCGATTTTTGAATTACTATATAGTACACGGCACATACTATGAGTGAGTGGGAATTACTTGAGAACTGTGATGGCTCAAAAAGTCAGTTTATTCTGAGAGTAGCTCCTCTTAGACCTCTACTCCTGTGCAGGTTTCCACGTTTTGAGCACCTCTAGTTCAGGAGTTATAATTGATTTTTTGATTTACAATATAGTACATGGGATATACTATGAGTGGAGATTACTTGAGAACTGTGATGGCTCAAAACAACAATTTCTACTGAGAGTAGCTACTCATAGACCTCTATTCATGTGCAGGTTTCCATGTATTGAGCATCACCAGTTCAGGAGTTATAATTGATTTTTTGATTTAAAATATAGTAAATGGGATATACTATGAGTGGGAATTACTTGAGAACTTTGATGGCTCAATACAACAATTTCTGCTGAAAGTAGCTTCTTATAGACCTCTATTCTTGTGCGGTTTCCACGTTTAGTACATGAGACATACTATGAATAGGAATTACTTGAGAACTGTGATGGCTCAAATATCAATTTCTGGTAAGAGTAGCTTCTCATAGACATCTACTCTTGTCCAGGTTTCCATGTATAGAACATGAGACATACTATGAGTGGGAATTACTTGAGAACTGTGATGGCTCGAAACGTCAATTTCTGCTGATAGTAGCTTCCCATAGACCTTAACTCTCGAGCAGGTTTACACGTTTTGAGCACCTCTTTCTCAGGAGTTATAATTGATTTCTTGATTTACCATATAGTACATGTGATATTCTATGAGTGGGGATTACTTGAGAACTGTTATGGCTCAAAACATCAATTTCTGCTGAGTGTAGCTTCTCATAGACCTCTATTCTTGTGCAGGTTCCCACGTATAGTACATGGGACATACTATGAGTGGGAATTACTTGAGAACTGTGATGGCTCAAAACATCAATTTACTGGTGAAAGTAGCTTCTCATAGACCTCTACTCTTGTCCAGGTTTCCATGTATAGAACATGAGACATACTATGAGTGGGAATTACTTGAGAACTGTGATGGCTCAAAACTTCAATTTCTGCTGAGAGTAGCTTCTCATAGACCTCTACTCTTGTGCAGGTTTCCATGTAAAACACTCATAGTACATAGGACATACTATAAGTGAAATTACTTGAGAACTGTTATGGCTCAAAACGTCAATTTCTGCTGAGAGTAGCTTCTCATAAACCCCTAATCTTGTGCAGGTTCCCACGTTTTGAGCACCTCTAGTTCAGGAGTTATAATTGATTCTTTGTTTTATCATTCAGTACATTGCACATACTATGAGTGAAAATTACTTGAGAACTGTGATGGCTCAAAACGTCAAATTCTGCTGAGAGTAGTTTTATATGGACTTCCACTCTTGTGCAGGTTTACACGTTTTGAGCACCTCTTTCTCAGGAGTTACAATTGATTTCTTGATTTGCCATATAGTACATGTGATATACTATGAGTGGGGATTACTTGAGAACTGTTATGGCTCAAAACATCAATTTCTGCTGAGTGTAGCTTCTCATGAACCTCTATTCTTGTGCAGGTTCCCACGTATAGTACATGGGACATACTATGAGTGGGAATTACTTGAGAACTGTGATGGCTCAAAACATCAATTTCCTGGTGAAAGTAGCTTCTCATAGACCTCTACTCTTGTCCAGGTTTCCATGTATAGAACATGAGACATACTATGAGTGGGAATTACTTGAGAACTGTGATGGCTCGAAACGTCAATTTCTGCTGATAGTAGCTTCCCATAGACCTTAACTCTCGAGCAGGTTTACACGTTTTGAGCACCTCTTTCCCAGGAGTTATAATTGATTTCTTGATTTACCATACAGTACATAGGACATACTATGAGTGAGAATTACTTGAGAACTGTGATGGCTCAAAACTTCAATTTCTGCTGAGAGCAGCTTCTCATAGACCCCTAATCTTGTGCAGGTTCCCACGTTTTGAGCACCTCTAGTTCAGGAGTAAAAATTGATTTTTTGATCTACCATTTTGTACATGGGACATACTATGAGTGGGAATTACTTAAGTACTGTGATGGCTTGAAACGTCAATGAATTCTGCTGATAGTAGCTTCCCATAGTAGTTTTTTATGGACTCCCACTCTTGTGCAGGTTTCCACGTTTTGAGCACCTCTAGTTCAGGAGTTATAATTGATAACTTGATTTACCATATAGTACATAGGACATACTATGAGTGGGAATTACTTGAGAACTGTGATGGCTCAAAACGTCAATGAATTCTGCTGATAGTAGCTTCCCATAGACCGTAACTCTCGAGCAGGTTCACACATTCTGAGCACCTCTAGTTCAGGAGTTATAATTGATTCTTCGATTTACAATATAGTATATGGGATATACTATGAGTAGGAATTACTTGAGAACTGTGATGGCTCAAAACAACAATTTCTGCTGAGAGTAGCTTCTTATAGACCTCTATTCTTGTGCAGCTTTCCATGTATAGTACATGGGACACACTATGAGTGGGAATTACTTGGGAACTGTGATGGCTCAAAACGTCAGTTTCTGCTGAGAGGAGCTCCTCTTAGACCTCCACCCTAGTGCAGGTTTCCACGTTTTGAGCACCTCTGGTTCAGGAGTTATAATTGATTTTTTGATTTACCATTCACTACTTGGGACATACTATAGGTGGGAATTACTTGAGAACTGTGATGGCGCATAACATCAATTTCTGCTGAGAGTAGCTTCTCATAGTCCTCTACTCTCGTGCATGTTTCCACGTTCGAAGCACCTCCAGTTCAGGAGTTTTAATTGATTTTTTGATTTACCATTTAGTACATGGCACATCCTATGAGTGCGAATTACTTGAGAATTGTGATGGCTCAAAACGTCAATTTCTGCTAATAGTAGCTTCTCATAGACCTCTACTCTCGTGCAGGTTTCCACGTTTAAAGCACCTCTAGTTCAGAAGTTATAATTGATTTTCTGATTTAACATGTAGTACATGGGACATACTATGAGTGGGAATTACTTGAGAACTGTGTTGGCTCAAAACATCAATTTCTGCTGATAGTAGCTTCCCATAGACTTCAACTCTTGTTCAGGTTTTCACGTTTTGAGCACCTCTAGTTCAGGAGTTATTATCGATTTTTGATTTACCATATAGTACATGGCACATACTATGAGTGAGTGGGAATTACATGAGAACTGTGATGGCTCAAAACCTCAGTTTCTGCTGAAAGTAGCTCCTCTTAGACCTCTACTCCTGTGCAGGTTTCCACGTTTTGAGCATCACTAGTTCAGGAGTTATAATTGATTTTTTGATCTACCATTTTGTACATTGGATATACTATGAGTGGGAATTACT
The DNA here is from genome assembly GCF_014356525.2 of Nilaparvata lugens. Classification (NCBI taxonomy): domain Eukaryota; kingdom Metazoa; phylum Arthropoda; class Insecta; order Hemiptera; family Delphacidae; genus Nilaparvata; species Nilaparvata lugens. The sequence continues at coordinate 65,983,346 of NC_052504.1, read as the reverse complement.
TGAGAACTGTGATGGCTCAAATCGTCAATTTCTGCTGAGAGTTGCTTCTCATAGACTTCCAATCTCCTGCAGGTTTCCATGTTTTGAGCACCTTGTCACGTTATTTTTTTATAATTAAATAACGATTAACCTCCTGCTTGGCATCAATCGGTAGAGCATGAGAAATATTTCAATAATAATAATAAAATCTGATCGTGGTTTTACTAGGATATAGTCTCATAAAAATCTTTATAGGCCCAGACATGAGCTTTCACAATAATACTGATAATTTATAGAAAATATATATATATATATATATATATATATATATATAATATATATATATATATATATAACTTATATCCCATAGTATTGAGGAAAAAATGAATTGTACACCATAAAAATTTCGATACATATATTAACAAATATCTCAATCAATAAGTCAAAACAAAATATATAGAGCGACAGAAATATATAATATGACAAGAAACGAAATCAATAGAATATCACAGGTTAATATTATTCTTCAAGTTCTATAGCACGAAATGCTACCATGTGCTTTCATTTTATGATCATATGCATTTATTTGCATGTGGCTTCAATATCAGCTTGCTGATACTTGTCGACTTGGACAATTCTATTTCGAATATAAATTTCTTAAATCAGCATGATAAATTGACAAACTAATAATCCAAATATATATATATTAAATTCTATGGTTTCCAATAGATTTCTTTTTAATAAATATTTTTCATCTCAGGGTGCGAGTTTCGGCACCTGACAGAATAGATAGATCAATTCATCTAATGAATCAGAGCTACATTATATTATTGTAGATTATATTGTAGAAATTAATGATCATATGAATATTGTATTAACAGCCTAGAACTTAGTATTCTTTGATTTGATGTATCCTTGGACATATGAATTGACTTGTTACTATCTAATAAAATACCTTTTATACTATCTTTATACTTGCGCAAGTATTTTTACCAATTTCTTAATTTATAAAACCCTTTCGACGAGCTAGCTTTGATTCTTATTTCATTTCAAAGCACTGAGGGCGCCCTATCACTATTTTCTAATATTATTCACTAAGGTGCTGGAATTTTTTATGAGCTGCTGATGGCGATCCAAACTCCTGGTGATCCTGGAATATTTGAAGCAGAAGTCGTCTTTTCCAAGGGGTTAAAAAATTATTAAAAATGACTTTTGCTTTACATTAGCATCACAAAGTCTAATGAGAAAATTTAGAAATTCAATTTAACTTTAAGTTATTAAAAGGGTACAGTAAGATATTGCGCTCTATAATTTTTGGTGACATCTCATGGTGGTGGTTGGCAAGCAAGTGGGGAAGTTCTCTTTTCTAATTTACAACTTTCTTTTCTGATTTCCAAATTTACATAGAATTAAAAAATCTGTTCCTCCGCCATTCATGGCTCAAATAGACCGTTTTTTGATTTACCATTTAGTACATGACACATACTATGAGTGAGTGGGAATTACTTGAAAACTGTGATGGCTCTAAACGTCAGTTTCTGCATAGAGAAGCTCCTCTTAGACCTCTACCCTTGTGAAGGTATCCACATTTTGAGCACCTCTAGTTCAGGAGTTTTAATTGATTTTTGATTCACCATATAGTACATTGTACATACTATTAGTGGGAATTACTTGAGAACTGAGATGGCTCAAAACATCAATTTTGCTGAGAGTAGCTTCTCATAGACTTCCACTCTCGTGCAGGTTCTCACGTTTTGAGCACCTCTAGTTCAGGAGTTTTAATTGAATTTTGATTCACCATATAGTACATTGTACATACTATTAGTGGGAATTACTTGAGAACTGTGATGGCTCAAAACGTCAATTTCTGCTGAGAGTTGCTTCTCATAGACTAGCATTCTCGTGAAGGTTTCCACGTTTTGAGCATGTCTAGTTCAGGAGTTATAATTGATTTTTTGATTTACAATATAGTACATGGGTTATACTATGAGTGGGAATTACTTGAAAACTGTGATGGCTCAAAACGTTCATTTCTGCTAAGTGTAGCTCCCCATAGACTTCCACTCTTGTGCAGGTTTCCACGGTTTGAGCACCTCCAGTTCAGAAGTTATAATTGATTTTCTGATTTAACATATAGTACATGGCACATACTATGAGTGGGAGTTACTTGAGAACTGTGATGGCTCAAAACGTCAATTTCTGCTGAGAGTAGCTTCCCATAGACTTCCACTCTTGTGCAGGTTTCACGTTTTGAGCACCTCTAGTTCAGAAGTTATTATCGATTTTTGAATTACTATATAGTACACGGCACATACTATGAGTGAGTGGGAATTACTTGAGAACTGTGATGGCTCAAAAAGTCAGTTTATTCTGAGAGTAGCTCCTCTTAGACCTCTACTCCTGTGCAGGTTTCCACGTTTTGAGCACCTCTAGTTCAGGAGTTATAATTGATTTTTTGATTTACAATATAGTACATGGGATATACTATGAGTGGAGATTACTTGAGAACTGTGATGGCTCAAAACAACAATTTCTACTGAGAGTAGCTACTCATAGACCTCTATTCATGTGCAGGTTTCCATGTATTGAGCATCACCAGTTCAGGAGTTATAATTGATTTTTTGATTTAAAATATAGTAAATATAGGAGGGAATTACTTGAGAACTTTGATGGCTCAATACAACAATTTCTGCTGAAAGTAGCTTCTTATAGACCTCTATTCTTGTGCGGTTTCCACGTTTAGTACATGAGACATACTATGAATAGGAATTACTTGAGAACTGTGATGGCTCAAATATCAATTTCTGGTAAGAGTAGCTTCTCATAGACATCTACTCTTGAGCAGGTTTCCATGTATAGTACATGGGACATACTATGAGTGGGAATTACTTGAGAACTGTGTTGGCTCGAAACGTCAATTTCTGCTTATAGTAGCTTCCCATAGACCTTAACTCTCGAGCAGGTTTACATGTTTTGAGCACCTCTTTCCCTGGAGTCATAATTGATTACTTGATTTATCACATAGTACACAGGACATACTATGAGTGAAATTACTTGAGAACTGTGAAGGCTCAAAACGTGGATTTCTGCTGAGTGTAGCTTCTCATAGACTTCCACTCTTGTGCAGGTTCTACGTTTCTCAGCACCTCTAGTTCAGGAGTTATTATTGTTTTTTTGATTTACCATTAAGTACATGGGATATAATATGAGTGGGCATTACTTGAGAACTGTGATGGCTCAGAACATCAATTTCTGCTGAGAGTAGATTCTCATAGTCCTCTACTCTCGTGCAGGTTTCCACGTTTTGAGCACCTCTAGTTAAGCGTTTATAATTGTTTCTTCTGATTTAACATATAGTACATGGGTCATACTATGGGTGGGAATTACTTTAGAACTGTGATGGCTCAAAACGTAAATTTCTGCTGAGTGTAGGTTCTCATATACCTTCACTCTTGTGAAGGTTTCCACATTTTGAGCACTTCTAGTTCAGGAGTTATAATTGATTTCTTGATTTACAATATAGTACATGGGATTTACTAAGAGTGGGAATTACTTGAGAACTGTGATGGCACAAAACGTTAATTTCTGCTGAGAATGGCTTCTCATAGACTTCCACTCTTATGCAGGTTTTGACGCTTTGAGCACCTCTAGTTCAGGAGTTATTATCGATTTTTGATTTATCATATAGTACATTGGACATACTATGAGTGCGAATTACTTGAGAACTGTGAAGGCTCAAAATGTCAATTTCTGCTGAGAGTAGCTTTATATAGACATCCACTCTTGTGCAGGTATCCACGATTTGAGCACCTCTAGTTTAGGAGTTATAATTGATTTTTTATTCCCATTTAGTACATGGGACATACTATAAGTGGAAATTACTTGAGAACTGTGATGGCTCAGAACGTCAATTTCTGCTGAGAGTTGCTTCTCATAGACTTCCACTCTTATGCAGGTTTCCACCTTCTCAGCACCTCTAGTTCAGGAGTTTTAATTGATTTTTTGATTTACCATATAGTACATGGGACATACTATGAGTGGGAATTACTTGAAAACTGTGATAGCTCAAAACATCAAATTGTTCTGAGAGTAGCTTCCCAAAGACTTCCACTCTTGTGCAGGTTTCCACGTTTTGAGCACCTCTAGTTCAGGACTTATAATTGATTTTTTGATTTACCATTTAGTACATGGCACATACTATGAGTGAGTGGGAATTACTTGGAAACTGTGATGGCTCTAAAAGTCAGTTTCTGCATAGAGTAGCTCCTCTTAGACCTCTACCCTTGTGCAGGTTTCCACATTTTGAGCACCTCTAGATCAGGAGTTTTAATTGATTTTTGATTCACCATATAGTACATTGTACATACCATTAGTGGGAATTACTTGAGAACTGTGATGGCTCAAAACATCAATTTCTGCTGAGAGTAGCTTCTCATAGACTTCCACTCTCGTGCAGGTTCTCACGTTTTGAGCACCTCTAGTTCAGGAGTTATCATCGATTTTTGATTCACCATATAGTACATGGGACATACTATGAGTGGGAATTACTTGAGAAATGTGATGGCTCAAATAGTCAATTTCTGCTGAGAGTAGCTTCATATAGATTTCTACTCTTGTGCAGGTTTCCACGTTTTGAGCACCTCTAGCTCAGGTGTTATAATTGATTTTTTGATTTACCATTTAGTACATGGGACATACTATGAGTGGGAGTTACTTGAGAACTGTGATGGCTCAAAACGTCAATAACTGCTGAGAGTAGCTTCTCATAGACCTCTACCTCGCAGGATTACATGTTTCGAGCACCTCTTGTTTAGGACTAATAATTAATTTTTGTTTCCTCATATAGTACATGGAGCATTCTATGAGTGTGAGTTCATCGAAAACGGTGATTGCTCAAAACAGAATAAAAGTTTCTCAGATCAGCTCAAAACGTGCTCAAAATGTTGGCATGTCTAGTTTTCCGATTCCGAAAAGTGGAGAGTTGGCATTAAGTTGGCTCTCCAATTTTTGAGACGTCATATCTCGAAAACGGTGGGTGCTCAAAACAAAATAAAAGTTGCTCAAATCAGTTAAAAACGAGCTCAAAATGATGGCATGTTTACTTTTTCAATTTTGAAAAGTTGAGAGCTGGCATTAAGTTGGCTCTCCAATTTTTGAGACATCATATCTCAAAAACGGTGGGTTCTCAAAACGAAATAAAAGTTGCTCAAATCAGCTCAAAACGAGCTCAGAACGATGGCGTGTTTGTTTTTTCGATTTCGAAAAGTGGAGAGCTGCTCTCCAATTTTTGAAACGTCATTTCTCGAAAACGGTGGGTGCTCAAAACGAAATAAAAGTTGCTCAAATCAGCTCAAAATGAGCTCCAAACGATGGCGTGTTTACTTTCTCGATTTCGAGAAGTGGAGAGCTGGCATTAAGTTTGCTCTCCAATTTTTGAGACGTCATATCTCGAAAACGGTGAGTGCTCAAAACTAAATAAGAGTTGCTCAAATCAGCTCAAAACGAACTCAAAACGATGCCTTGAGTGAATTAAAAAATATTTTAGTGGAGAGCCAACTTTATGTTGGTTGCCGAATCTCGTGAGAACCGACTCTTCCAATAGCAGCAGTTAGTCCTTCTGGCACACTGACGTGGAGAGGGGGAAGTTTTCCGGACGGAAAACCTCCAGTTGTAAAACAACAGAGGTACCGAGCGGATCAAAACCCATACCGTATTGCGAAAAGTAAAGTTAGTTTTCCGGCATTATGATATATGTGAGTGTTCTGTGGTTTGGGATTACGGTGGGAGTGATAGCTGTGGGTAAGTGCCAAAATTTCTAGCTCCTTATAAAACATTTTCACCCGGCCGAGACCTTAATTAGTAAAATTCTTGTTGAAGTAGAATTTCTAGTTAGCAGAATATTATTGGCAGGTACTTTTTGTAGGAATAATATTTTGATAAAATGTACTGCATATTTCGTTCTTTAAATTCCAAGTAGTTGACATAATGAATGAGAAATCCTTTAGGTAATACAATGTTGTTGTCTATCCAGTTCCCATGACTCCCTTGAAGTAGTAATAAGATATCTTCAATCCCCATCAAGGGCGGTTACATTACAGAGGTTTAAATACTAGTACAAAGTGCAAAGTGTTATAGATTGATTGATTGATTGATTGAGTACTTGATTTATGTAGATTACAATATATACTGGCTTATACACTTATATACAATAGCAAAATTATAGATGAATTTACATAATATAGACTAAGAGAATAATTATTGAACTGTATATGATATGAAAAAGTAATTTGTAATATAATAACTATAGATAATTATATTGTTATGCATCTACATGAATTGGCGGAGCTTTGGACATATCAATGTCCATTCTTCAGAAAGAAGTTGAAGGAACGAGAAGAGGTGGTAGAAAATATTGATGAAGAAAATGTCGAGGGGGAAGAAGAAGAAAATCTCCCTAGCCCAGTGTTGAATGAGAGAGAAGACTCATTCTACCCTCCAGGTAGAAGTAGAATAGTGGAACGATCACCTTATTTCACTAGAAGTCAAGCTAGGAGTAGGCTAATGCTTTCGATGGACGTAGAAATTTACATTGGAAGTTCAAACTAATTTTGTTCTGATAACTTGATAATTATTGGACAGTTGGATCGAGTAGACTGTTCTTATTATTGAGGAGTCAGGATAATTAGTGAACAAACAAATGCCCCGAGTAAGTCGTTAAACTGCTCATCATCATAATAAAATATTATGATGTATTTCTCATACATAGATCTCAGAAATGAACAATTGATTTGATTTGATAAACCATAAGTGGAAATTGTCTGCAGCGAGACTCTAAACTGCTTTATTTTAAGAATTCAGCGAGCTGAATATGGAACCGATGTGAAATGGAGAAATATGAGTAATCTGAGTAATTGAGTATTTTATAAGAGAAATTAATATCATTGGGATAATTGTGTAATAATTAGGTGTATTTTAAAGATGAGTTGAGAGAGTGATGAATCGGCTTTCAAGTATTGGCCAGATGATGAATTATAATTGAATTGATTTGATAAACCATAAGTGGAAATTGTCTGCAGCGAGACTCTTAACTGCTTTATTTTAAGAATTCAGCGAGCTGAATATGGAACCGATGTGAAATGGAGAAATATGAGTGATCTGATCAATTGAGTATTTTATAAGAGAATTAATATCAGTGGGATAATTGTGTAATAATTAGGTGTATTTTAAAGATGAGTTGAGAGAGTGATGAATCGGCTTTTAAGTATTGGCCAGATGATGAATTAGAATAGAATTATGTAGTTATATTATATTAGTTGAATGAGAAGATTTTCGACAAGGACGAAAGATCAGCCTTCAAAAGAGATAGAGAGAGAAGTAAAACGTGCTACTTGCCGTGAGACAATGTAATCCTTCGTCATCAGAAAGACATCTGCGACGAACCTATAAGGATTAGTGACAATGGACTATAGATATACAGTAAGTTGTGTGGAAGGACCTACGACAACATATTGACGAAGAAGAAGAAGGAGGAAATAACACAAACAGCAGTAGCCTTGTTTGTAAACAAAGTTGACCCGGTGAGGGAGATAATGATCTTCTGTTTACGTTATTGTTATGATGAAGATGAGGAACAGATGTTAAAAAGCAGACGTGTATAAAAATTAGACTATTGTTATTGTAAAGTATTATGAATGAGTATTATAAAGTAGTATAGGAATGAATTATGAACACAAGGATATTCTGATACTATTGTTTGGTATTATAGGAAGGAAACTATTTTGATGTTATGTACTTGATTGAATGGAATTTTTATTATAGATGATAGTTAATAGATAATTATGTGTTCTTATTGCTAATTAGGTGCAGAAGTACTAGAGAGTAATTTTTATAGAACTTTAGTATTAGAGTTGAAAATGATATTGCTATTACATAAATGTTGACTAGGGTTTTGGAAATGAATTAGGCTATTAGTACTTATATAGATTTTGTTTTGAAGTGATAATTATTCTAGGATTGAGTTTATATTGGAGTTTGGGTTATATTTGAGTTTAATTGGATAAATGATTAGGTATAGATTTGTAAAAATTAGCTAATGTTAGATCAGTAAAAATTGTGAAGGGCTCGGTCGGTTATCCTTTCCCCCAGAAAGCTAGAAACGAACAATTATCTGGGACTGGCACTTCCCGTATCTGTGTGATATCTGTGACTGATGTGATAGAACCTTACTGACTGTTACACCAGACTTTTAGGTGAAGGTAAAAAGTGTTCCAGACCACTGACTACACTACCAGTGCGAGACTAAAGCAGCCATTCGACAGTGCGTTATGAGCTGAGTCATCACTTGCTACTCATCTTCCAGGATCGAGACCGCTACGCTACCTTCTCTTCCGAGATGCTACAGAGATGTGAGCCAGGGCCAATCACTCTGTGCCCGATCAGCCACAGACACTATTATCCATCCATCGTGTCTCAGCTCTACTCTTCGGCGAACACCAGAGTTACAAGGAGATGACAACGAGCACACGAGAGCGACAAGGAGGCCAACTCTCCCCTGGACCGATGGACGTGGATGAGATAGCTATCTCCAATCTCATGTATGCTGTGCAGCAGACGGAGAAGCTGCAACTGACGTCGGCCGAGAACCACACCTTGAAGTTCATCTGCGGAGGACTGACACTTCTTTTCCTGGGGCTGTTGGGAGCCTACTGCTTGTACGAGAGGTGCTACTTCCTGGTGTGTGGTTGCACGCCAACTTCACTACTACGATGGGGGCGCGTGCTCTGTCCAGCACGCCCGGAACTGGCAACAGTACATTCAACAGTCAAGACGCCCAACTCAGCGCCCCCAACTGCGATTCCACCAGCAAGCAACTCCATCCCTTTGGTCGACACCGCTCAACCAGTGCAGTACAGCAAACTGTTATTGAGGCAAGTATGAAGTGAAAAGCAATCGGGAGTGATAGTCACCCTTTTGCGAAGAAGGAGGTAGTGTAACATGGGTAGTATTTGATTACTTATTTATTGATTGGTTTTTTCTGTGTTTTAGACTTAAGATTTTTCAGGAGAAAAGACTCTGATATTAGAATAATAATTTCGTAGATGGACTTTAGTGAGAAAATATATAATTTAGTGAGTAAGTAGTATTTTTGCAGTGACAATAAGATTCTGCTAACTTATGTCTAAACGACTCTGAGAACCAGCAAATTCAGGGATATATGCTAGTTCTCGCGGATGAGGCGGCTCCACGAGGCAAGGCCAAGGCAGATGTTTGGTAGCCTGTAGATATTTTCACAGAGGAATACTGCAGACCTGGCAAGTACCCGCTTGCCGAATCTCGTGAGATCCGACTCTTCCAATAGCAGCAGTTAGGCCTTCTGGCACACTGACGTGGAGAGGGGGGAGGTTTTTTGGTCGGAAAACCTCCAGTTGTAAAACAACAGAGGTACCGAGCGGATCAAAACCCATACCTATTGCAAAAAGTAAAGTTAGTTTTCCGGCATTATGATATATGTGAGTGTCCTGTGGTTTGGGATTATGGTGGGAGTGATAGCTGTGGGTGAGTGACAAAGTTTCTAGCTCCTTATAAAACATTTTCACCCGGCTGAGACCCTAATTAGTAAAATTATTGTTGTAGTAAAATTTCTAGTTAGCAGAATCTTATTGGCAGTTTTTGTAGGAATAATATTTTGATAAAATGTACTGCATATTTCGTTCTTTAAATTTCAAGTAATTGACATAATAAATGAGAAATTCTTTAGGTAATACAATGTTGTTTTCTATCCAGTTCCCATGACTCCCTTGAAGTAGTAATAAGATATCTTCAATCCCCATCAAGGGCGGTTACATTACAGAGGTTTAAATACTAGTACAAAGTGCAAAGTGTTATAGATTGATTGATTGATTGATTGATTGATTTATGTAGATTACAATATATACTGGCTTAAACACTTATATACAATAGCTTACAATACAGCAAAATTATAGATGAATTTACATAATATAGACTAAGAGAATAATTATTGAAATGTATATGATATGAAAAAGTAATTTGTAATATAATAACTATAGATAATTATATTGTTATGCATCTACATGAATTGGCGGAGCTTTGGACATATCAATGTCCATTCTTCAGAAAGAATATTAAAAATATCCTCCCCACTAACTCTCTACCAAAACGTTAATTTAATTAATCAAACTAAGGATTTATTTATTAATGGAAATATTGTAAAAGTTTTAATTAATATAAATATTTAAGAGAAAAAAAACAGAAAATTGATAGAGTAAAATAATTTATATAGGTAGATAGGATCAAATAATTGATTAATAAAATGAAGTAGGCTGAAAGTAGATCAGGGTAATCAACTTTCAGTAATATACAGCAGTATGCAGTGGATAATTGAAATAACATGAGTTTATATTATAAATATATATAAATTATGTAAACTTAAACAATTGATGTGCTGACTACTATTTTTGTCAGTACCGCTTAGTGTCACTCTCAGCACGCTCATTTTAGTTAGTCTACTTCAGCCACTTGATGTGTTAACATGTATTTTTTGCAAATAAAATTTATTTTTAAATATATATATAGCATATGGCATTTTGACACATTTACCTCTCAAATATGAATTATGCGCTCAATTATAATAATCTTTTCAAAAACTGAGTTTTAATGAACATGAACGTGTTTGGTGCCCGAACAGGGACCCTGAAGAGTTTTTCGTGAAAATTTCGTGAAAATTGTGCTGTTTATTTAACCGCCAGTTTATATTGATCAATTATCAATCACAAGTGATCGCAGAAAATTCGAAAGTCGGGGTCGCAACTGATATGAACCATCATTGAGACCGTCAAGTGGAAGAGTGACTCATCAACACCAACAACCAACAACCACCATCCTGGGGAAGAAAGGCAAGAAGGATAGCAGACCAGATCATAAACTCCTTATTGATTACCGGCCAAGGTTAAGATTATACCTGGCTCTGGCTGCAGCTGTATCCAACTCCACAGTTCAAGGTAACACATCTTCTACATCTACAATCAGTGACAGTAATAGTGAAGATAACAGTGAAAGCACAATGGATAACCCCCTTATTTCAAGACCAATTGCGAAACATCACCTACAGATAATACCTGAATATACAGGAAACCAAATAGAACTACTTAGCTTTCTTGAAGTTGTCGAAAAATTGAAAAATGACTATTGTAATAATTGTATCGCGGAAGCAGCAGACAATCATTGGATTCTCCTTCACTATTGTAAAAACAAATTGCATGGACCTGTTAAAGATGTAATCCTCAACAGTACAGTAGATGACCTCTCAAAATTTATTGATGTTTTGAAAAACAACTTTGCCGATAATAGGACAGTAGGACAATTAACTATGGAACTGCTTGCTATGAAATCACACCAAAAAGAACACCCTATTCAATTCATAAATAGACTGCAACAAAAAAGAACCGTGATTATCTCAAGACACAAACTCAATGGACTAACTGGTCCAATTCTTGAAACTATCTCATCTCAATTGGATAAACAAATTGTGATGATTTTAGTCGAAGGAATCAACCACCAGCTTGGAGCTCACCTACAAACGCTAGGAATCAAAGACCTCAGTGATGCAAGACAGGCTATTATCAATAAGAGTAGTGCTTATTTGAAACATTTAGGATTTACTACTGATGTAACACAAATGAATCAAACTTTCAGTAAATCTGAAGGATAACAAAACTTGTCAAATTCCAATCAAAATTTGCATCCGAAAAATTTCCATCAGTTTCAAAACCAAAACAATTCAAATCAAAGAAACTTTTCTCAATCTCAAAATCGTAATTTCAATTTCAATCAGAGAAATTTTTCTCAACCTCAAAATCATTTCAATCAGAGAAATTTCTCTCAGCCTCAAAATAATTTCAACAGAGGACAATCCTTTCAAAGTGGATTTTGTAATGGACAAAGTTTCCAAAATCACAACTTCAATCGTAATCCAAATGCAAACTTCAATAATAACAACCAAAATTAGAATAAAAAATCAAACAATGTGAGCATGAGAACAGTTTCCAACTTTCAAAAGTTTCCAGGTCAAAATATTGAATCTTCTGAGAAAGAGTTTTCCGAATTTGAAAGCACGAATGCTAGAATGAGTTCTATGGAAAATGCTGTAAGTGACCTTTGCGAGAAAATGAATCATTTTTTAGAAGTAGGCTTGAACAACAATCCAAAAACGTAGTATTAGATTTGAATACGATCTCTCTTGATTTGCCTCATATTCATTACAATGATTCACGAATTTTGATCGATACAGGTAGTAAATATAATTTTATTAAACCTCAAATGGTTTCTCCTCAGACAAAAATAATTGATTGTGATTATAAAATGCGTACACCCGCTGGTGAATTTAATGCAAAAGGTTGTGTAAATATACAATATATGTTAAGAATATGCTTGGTGTTGATAAAGATGAAAAATTTTATGTGCATGATTTTAGCGATAATTATGATGTTCTTATTGGAAAGCAAACATTGCAAGGGTTGAAAGCAAAAATTGATTTGGAGACCAATTGTCTCATAACGAAAGATTGCACGATACCACTGTTAGGAATGAATCATATTGAAATCAACAAAGGTTGGAATGAATTGAAAATTAAAACTAATGTTTGCACTCCATCAGATAAGCTATGTGTTGTTAGTATCAAGGAATTGCAGTTGTATAATATTGTAACTGATATTGATAGGAATGGTTTTATTGAGATTGAATATTTTTCTGATTGTGACAAAACGTTGAGTATCGAAACAGCTTCTGTAGAAGAATGTGAATTGTACATGGGTGAGATGATCAATAATCCCCTCTCCATTGACGAAATCACTTCTTTATTGAGAACTGAGCATATGAACTCAGAAGAGAAAGAATGCATTATTAGTACTCTTATGAAATATCCCGAAATAATAAAATTCGAAGGATATATATTAACTGCTACTAACTTGCTCAAGCATAAAATAGTGACTACAGACAAAGAACCTGTGTTAAATCTGGCATTTGCAGTCACCACTTGTTTTGTTTGCTGCCTCTTGGAGCGCTGGTGCTTGTGTGTCACCACTTGTTTTGGTTGCTGCCGCTTGGAGTGCTGGTGCTTGTGTTCACAGTTGCCCTGGCTTACCCTGTCGATTTTGATAGTTTTAATTTTTATTCGTCAAGTTTTTCATTTCAATCGATTTATCAATTAGATTTATTATACTTAGTTCAGCATTAGTCCTATTTTAGCATTATTCATTTATATTTGCCATTTTTCTGCTGGTGGGTTCATTGTTTCACACAGTTGGTACACTGCTTTGTAGGCTGAGATCCTCCTGCTCCTCTCGATGGAATGGCTGAAGAAAGTGTATTTCCAAGTTTCAAATTTATCCTTTTTAATCTAAAAGTGACAAATTCGCATTGAAAATGTGTCTCATCGATTCACAAATATCTATTCTCGATGTGGTATTCTAGTTTTCAACGTCCATCATTATTTGTGTCAAAAAACTTGTAAGTAACTGAACTACATTACTCGCACGCAATGTGCTTTGTCCCTCAACTTCGAATTTCGACATTTATCAAATTTGTGCTTCTAATTCTGAAGAACTGTTGATCCAACAACGATAATATCCAGAATGAACTATTTTTACTAGAAGAAAGCTCAGAAGAACTTTATTTTCTGTATTCAATTCTAGCTGTGTCCAAATGATACATGTTAGGTTATTTGTTTCATCATGAACTTTATTTGCAATCTCTCACTTGCAAGAACATTTTTGTCAGCAACTGACAATTTTCAATCATCAAGAAAATATATAGTTCCATTACACTCAATGCATTAAAAACATTACTTATGCATCAGACATTTCTGAATTGAACTAGTTACTAAGCAAGGTTACAATTTATCCTGCATCTAGGATTTGAAGAAGCTTGTCCATGACAATTCTTCCTGGAATTACATCAACCCTTGTAATTTCCTCTCATCATTTGAAATCTACACCATTGTGATTTCTTTTCTCAGTGACTATTGCACACTATTTTGGCCACCAGTTGCCACCTCATTGTAACCTAGAACTGTTCATGTTTGAAATTGCTTTATTGGGTCGCGGCTATCAATCTACTTGTATGCTGCTAATTTACATTGCGCCTGCCATGTGTACACCTTCATTGACAAATTGAACTATCATCATCACCATTGTGGTTTATCAGAATTTGTGTGTGCTTCGACCATATCACCACAACAATTTACATTTGTGATCTACTCACTTACCTAGAGTTACTAGTTTTCTCTAACAACATCTTGTCCATGCACAAGCCTATGCATTATCACGCAACACCTGCCGTGATGACATCTGTAATCATCATCCTACCGACTTGGATTCAATTCTATCTCCATCTGTAACAAACCTACTGAGCTGTAGCGCTTAGTACAGCGCCCTTGTTACCATCATTGCCTGCTGCTGGTCACACTTGGAGTGGATTAAACTTCTGCACGGCTCCCTGCCGTCTCACTGCCGGTCTGTCTGAAGATTCAGCGCAGTTCGCCGCCGACGCCACCCTGGTACTTGGTTCCACGGCTCCCTGCAGTCCTGTTGCCGGTTCTGTCCGGGTATCTGGTCCAATTCAACGCCGACGCCTACCTGGTGTCCAGCCCATGGGCATCACAGACCTTCCAGAAATCCTACTGGTTTTCTCTAAGCCAGCTGGTGAAGACATCTAATCTCATAGTTAAGTATTTTGTTCTGTGCTTCTGTGCACTTACCGATTCATTGTTCAAACCATTTTCATTTACATTTGTTTTTAGAAACATTTATAAATTACATTTTTTTATATTTACTTTTTGAGGTCATATATTTAAAGTTAGACTTTTCCGCAGTCCCAATTATTTGTCGCGGTCCCTTTTTAATTTCTCTTGTCTTGTGGAAGACTTTCAATATTTGTCTGTTTATGCAACAGCTGGAATTTCATTAATTACATGATTTTTGTACTAGCAGTTCTACAATAAATTCAAAACAATTGTATTTTGAAGATTCTGAATTCTCTTTTTATTTGTCAACATAATTGTCCAACTGTGTGGACCCACCATTGTATGTACATGCTTTACTATTCTAAAGAAATAAAACAAACCAAGTTACACCTTTTAGAAGGTCTGTTACGTATTCATGATCATTATAATATTCTTTATGATTCTAATCCTTGTATGTCATTTAGCCTACCTGTTCCAAGATGGTACTATAAATTCATATATTCAATTTCAACTACAGCTGATCAATAACTCTCTTAAATATCATTCCTTTTTTGCTTACCAGAGTCTTTTATGAGGACAGTTTGGGTGGTCTCATTGAGAGTTGCAATTCAGATCTTGACAACTCTTAATGTCACAATCATTGCAGTCCGCTTAGAAGATTGGAGGTTACGCTTCAATTTTGCCCAAATTACTCACCTGTTTATTCAAAAAAATTACCACTATCCTATCTCATTTAGGCAGGATATTAGTAATGAAATAAACAAGTTACTCGAACAAAAGATAATGAGACCGTCTAATTCTCCGTACAACTCTCCCTTATGGGTTGTGCTGAAGAAACCTGATGCTTCAGGAAAACGCAAAGTTCATCTTGTAGTAGATTATCGGAAATTGAACAACAAAACTAAAGATGATAGATTTCCTCTCCCGAATATTGAAGACTTGTTCTCAAAAATCGGTTGAGCAACGTACTTTTCGGCTATTGACCTTGTTTCAGGATTCCATCAAATTGAAATGGAACCCGAATCAATACCAAAAACAGCTTTTAGTACTGAAAATGGTCATTATGAGTTTCTCAGAATGCCATTTGGGTTGAAAAATGGTCCACCTCAATTTCGAAGGACAATGAACTTGATATTTTGTGATTTACCAAATGTTCTTGTATATCTTGATGATATTATTATTTTTAGTGATAGCTTACAAGAGCACATGAACCACCTGAACGTTGTATTCAAACGATTGAAAACTCATCAACTAAAAATACAATTGGACATGACCGAATTCTTTAAGAAAGAACTTCTATTTCTAGGTTACATAGTTTCGGAAAAAGGCATTCAGCCTAACCCTGAAAAAGTGAAAGCAATAAAAGAATTTCCCGTTCCACAAACTACTAAACAAATAAAACAATTTTTAGGTTTGGCAGGATACTACAGAAAAATGATAAAAGGATTCGCTAAAATAGCTCAACCTTTAACTAACGCATTGAGAAAAACATCCACTATAAACCCAAAAGATCCTAAATTCATTGAAGCTGTCAATTTTCTGAAAGAAGCAATTACTAACGCACCAATATTGCAGTTACCTAAATTGAAGTTGCTATCGGACAGTTGATGAAGGCAGACGTTCTGTTATCTCTTCGTTCGCTTAGCGCTTGATTGTGCGGTCGCCTGCCCGATCTGGTCCAGTAACTCAACTTTTCATGAACTGCTGAACTTAAATCTACGCGTATTATACTTCTTATCTATCATAATAATAGTACTACAAAATTTACTGAGTGAACTTATACTATTATTTACTCGTGTCTTCTGTATATTTATTCGCATCTCTTATCATGGCCGATAAATGTTCGAAATGTAGCGCGATCTTCGACGCAAATGACGTAAAGGTTACATGTGTGGTGTGTAAGGGTGTCTTTCATGCTACGTGCACTCAAGCTGGATCAGTCCAGAGTTTAACTAAGTCAATTAGAAAATCATTAAAGTGCGACCGTTGTGCGGATGATGACGACGATGATGAAGGCTCCATTCGGGACGCTATGAAGAGGATGGAAGCCAACATAAACAAAAACACAAATGAAAAAATAGAGAAAGTTTTAGAATCAGTTAGTGCTCTTCAGCAGGAGTTGAATAAACTACAAGAAACTGTCAAAATACTGGACAGCGAGAAGGAGAAACTTCAATCTAGGTGCAGTGAGTTGGAGCAAGCCAAAGACGGCTTATCAGGTGAGATTCGAGATCTCAAAATTAGACTAAATGACACTGAACAGTATTCACGTTCAGCAAATATTGAAATTGTTGGTCTTCCCTTGACTGCTGGCGAAA
>NC_052504.1:65795113-65966191 GCF_014356525.2 Nilaparvata lugens | reverse complement strand
GATGTCGATCCAACTCCTGGTGGTCCTGGACTATGGTAGCCGGAGTCGTCTCTTCCAAGGGGTTACAAAAATTATTTAAAATGAAAATGACTTCTGCTTTATAAGAGCATCACAAAGTCTTATAAGAAATTTAATAATTCAATCTAACTTTAGCTTTTTACAAGTTATAGCAAGGTATTACGCTCTATAATATTTAGGGACCTCTCATGGTGGCATTTGGCAGGCGAGTGATGGTTCTCCTTTCTCAATTTTACAATTCTTATTTCCGACTTTCAAATTTTCATTTTTGAAAAAATGAAAAAAATTCAAATTTTCATTTGGCAGGCGAGTGATGGTTCTCCTTTCTCAATTTTACAATTCTTATTTCCGACTTTCAAATTTACATAAAATTTGAATATCCTAGTCCTCCGCCATTAAAGGTTCAAATAGACCGTACTAAAATATTAAATTATTACTTATGTTGTGTGTTTAATAATTTCTTTGCCTTCGGGCCATATCCATAACATAGACTATATAACAATTTTATACAGTATTCATGCGCTTGGTAACCTCCTATTTCCTGGATACATTAATTATTTTTATTAGGTTTTTTAAGTATGCCCTCTACATGCTATTACTTTTCTATATATTACTATTTGTTTCATGCATCATAATAGTTAGCCACGTGACCTTTTGTTCTTCCAAATTGCATACCATTTTGCCGCAATAGATTTCTGCCAAGGGGTTTGGTCAGATTCTACGTTGCATGGCTCGGTCGATCATTAGGTCGCCGATCACTAAATGTTTATGCCTAACCTCAATCTCCAATATATTATATAATATTATATATTAGCAAAAAATTATTTCAATTCCTTTTAGGCTATTGTACCGTTTAGCCGGACAAGCTGATGTTATCTAATCTTTATGTTATCTCCTTGGTGATATTAGCCAGTTACTTTACTCAGACCTATTAGTATTTCAGCTAGGGATTTTTATATCTACCCAAATTTCAATATGTTACAATAGCATATGGCATTTTGACACATTTACCTCTCAAATATGAATTATGCGCTCAATTATAATAATCTTTTCAAAACTGAGTTTTAATGAACATGAACGTGTTTGGCGCCCAAACAGGGACCCTGAAGAGTTTTTCGTGAAAATTGTGCTGTTTATTCAACCGCCAGTTTATACTGATCACAAGTGATCACGGAAAATTCGAAAGTCGGGGTCGCAACTGAAATGAACCATCATCGAGACCGTCAAGTGGAAGAGTGACTCATCACACCAACAACCAACAACCACCATCCTGGGGAAGAAAGGCAAGAAGGATAGCAGACCAGACCATAAACTCCTTATTGATTACCGGCCAAGGTTAAGATTGTACCTGGCTCTGGCTGCAGCTGTATCCAACTCCACAGTTCAAGGTAACACGTCTTCTACATCTACAATCAGTGACAGTAATAGTGAAGATAACAGTGAAAGCACAATGGATAACCCCCTTATTTCAAGACCAATTGCGAAACATCACCTACACATAATACCTGAATATACAGGAAATGAGTTTTCTGAATTTGAAAGCACGAATGCTAGAATGAGTTCTATGGAAAATGCTGTAAGTGACCTTTGCGAGAAAATGAATCATTTTTTAGAAGTAGGCTTGAACAACAATCCAAAACGTAAGCTAAGGTTATCTAAGAAGATGACAAGTTTTTAAAAACAAATTTTATTCACCGAATCGTCGGACATAACCCCGACGTTCAGAGTTGAAGAATGAAAACGGACTAAGCACGGCGCGCAGGCCGCTAATTGGTTTTATTGAATACTAATGCTGACTAAGCTCTCTACTACTAGCACACCTATAACTCCTCCACCCCAAATTTTTCATCGTCCTCGATGATTGGACTTAAAGTTCATAATTGGGTATAGCATACACCAAAGTTGGGGGTTGTTGTGGAGTATTTAACAATGATACATTTCTAGGCTTCGAAGCATGACTACGATATAAAAAGACTATAAAAACCAATACAAAAATAGAAATAGCAACTAACAAATACATTATATTCTCACTACCATAATCGTTAAACAAAGATAAATCATTAAAATTATAATTCTGTTTCTCAAAGGTTGACATGTTTTTCATATTATCTAGTTCTTCTATCAATAAAATCTTATCAGGAATATTAATCAATTTAAATGATTTAGACATTTTGAAAGTAGAAGGAAGACGTTGGTCTTTCATTACATCTCCATTATCTAAATGAATAAGAAATGATTTTGAAGGATTTATTTTATCATTATTGATTTTGATATGTGATTGACCATATCCATAGATACAATTACATAATTCATCATAGTTCATAAAAGGAATAGGTTCAGAAATATAATTACGTTGACAATTGGTCAATTCATTATTTTCTAAGATATCCTCAATACAAAGATCATTGATTTTACGCATTGTTCGACAATAAGAGGCGTTGAGATCATGTAGACATTGGTCTAGTACCACTAAGCCTGATTCAGCTACAGAAATTAATTTCTCACTGACATTCATTGTATAAAAATGATTATTTAGGAATACAGGATAATTGATGAGACGATAGGTATCAAGCATAGCGCTTCTCATGGGAACGGAAATAAAATATGTAATAAAATTCTCAGAGATAGTACAATGAACTGTGCTTAATTTCCACAGCGTTTCAATATTCTCACTAGCAATTTTTCCTCTGTGGGAAAGTGTGATATTTACAAAGTCAGATTTATGGATAATTGAATAATGAATTTTCGAATTGTAACAAAACTCTATACTATCTAATAATGCATTTACTTTGATCTCCATTAACTCTAGATTCAAATTGATTAAAGATATAGTTAAAATTTGATTCAATACAGTTGCTTGTGAATGAGTCACATTCTTAATCAAATCATTATTACTATTAATCCTATTCAAATCGTAATTAAACTTATCAACTAAATTATTATTTACAACAATATTCTTCTTTTCATTTTCAATAAGGATCTTCTCATTCTCTTCTAATTGGTTAATAATTTGATCATAATTATTTTTATCATCTGCATCTAAGTTACCAGTAAACCAGGAGATAGCTTTCCCTAATCCATTAAACAGTCCTCTCTTTTTGCGAGATGAAGGATATGAAGGAAACAATAAACTTAATTTTTCGAAAAGATTGTCACGCATTTGCATGAAGGGAATCATAAGTTTTTTCAATGATGGTGATACATTTTGCAACTTGTCAATAGAATCTGATAAATCCTTAATTCTATCTTAATGCTACTTATATTAGAATAATGTAAGAATGTCAATGTCTCGTTTATGTACATATGTCGTTCAATTTGTACTGGTATGAGTCCGGCTGTGTTAGTCAAGTCCACTAGCTCGTACGCTTGTACCAGGGGTTGGTAATGGAG
Organism: Nilaparvata lugens; assembly: GCF_014356525.2. Lineage (NCBI taxonomy): Eukaryota > Metazoa > Arthropoda > Insecta > Hemiptera > Delphacidae > Nilaparvata > Nilaparvata lugens. Next base: position 65,962,783 of record NC_052504.1, on the reverse strand, counting down.
GATTAGAGCCAGAAGCAGTATTATCTGTAACAATACGTTTCTTTTTCACTTTCCTATTTCGTTTCAATCTATTGGGATGAAGTTTCAAAGTTCTTTTCTTAGATTGATACGTATTTTCACCTATCTTTTTTGCTTCAAAGTATTTTGGGAGATATTTCTTGTTCTGAATACTTCTCACATATCTTACGTCATCTGAATAATTTGGGGGTTCTTCACGATTTTTGTTAAGTTTCTCTGTTCTCTTTTCTTTCTCATGATCAGTTTTCTTTTTGATGATATCACGGAAAGTTTCCAACTCTTGGAAATATCTGTCAGCTAATTCTTCAGTAATTTGCACTGGAGTTTTATCCAAGGTATTGAAATGTTTGAATTTGCCGAAAGTTAATTCTAGTGGGGTCATTTGGTGAGTCGAATTCAAAGAGTTGTTGTATGTGATAATAGCAAGATCTAGTTTCTCTTTGAAAGATGCTTGTGGCATTTCAGTTCCAATTCCAGTGAGCAATTCGACCAGAGTGGAATGCGCACGTTCTATCGAACCTTGGCTATCTGGATGTCCAGATGAAGCGTAATGGGGTGTTATCTCATATAATGCTAAAAATTGTCTCACAAGAGCATTATCAAATTCCTTTCCTCCATCCATACACATTGTGTCGGGGATTGGATATTTTGAAATGTAATCTTTCAGCGCTTTCGTTATGGCAGGGCCATTAACATTATCAATCACAAAAGCTTGGAAGAATTTAGAAAATAAGTCAATCGTGGTCATCACTTTATGGGATTCGAACGAAAATACGTCTACTTGAATTTTCTCGAAAGGTCGCATTGGGGTAGGTGTTACTTGATACTGAATTTTAACAGGTCTTCGGTCGTATTTTGTGCGTAGACATGTTGGGCAATTATTTACATAATTCGTTACATCACTATGCATATTGGGCCAATAGTAATTACGTCTCAATTTCAAATAGTTTTCGTTTATTCCACGATGGAATGTTTTACCTTCATGATAAGATGAAACGAGTTCTTTCTGTTCTTCCACATCGGTTACATCTGATAATTTTATCTTATAAATTTTGAATTTCGTAGTTTGACTTGCCTCTTTCAGTTTTTCAATCAAAAAATAGAGAATGCTTTCCGCAATGGGCTCGAATTTCTTGTTAGGACTTTCGAAAACAATACCGTAGGTGAGATCTGGTTGGAAATAAGTTTTCAACTTCTCTAAGTTATTTGAAATATCATTTTTCGAAGAGACAGTGATGTTGACTCTGTTCTTATTGAACACTTTCATGAAATGAATTCCAAATTTTCCACGTTTTAGAACAATTTGATATTTCTCTTTGTTGATAGGAGAACTGTCGCCTACTATAGCGGCTCGGTCATCAGATGATTCTTGTGAATGAATCGTGACTAAAGAGTCATTGTCGTTTTCCATTTCATTGTTTTGATCTGGAGGCACGTTCAGGTTTTGATTTGGAAATAAATCTGCTAGTACTTGATCTAGGTCAACATCAGTTTCATTCATTAATTCATCCATTGGTATTTCAAGAGAATTTGTAGGTGAATTGAGTTGAGGTATTTCTTCTGAATCTAAATTAACAAGAGTTTGAAAGTCAATTATTTCGTTATTCAGTACTTCTGAAGCTTTAATCGGATTTCGAGATAATGCGTCGGCGACTACATTCGATTTTCCTTTTAAATATTCCACAGTGAAATCGTACTCTTCCAAAAGAAGTTTCCATCTTAAGAGTTTGGAATTTGGTTCTTTCAGGTTCCTGAGCCAAACAAGGGGTTTGTGGTCTGTTTTAACAACAAATTTTCTACCATATAAATAAGGTCGAAAATGTTTTATGCTCCAAACGATACTTAATAACTCTTTCTCAATGGTTGGTAGATTACATTCTGCTCTATTGAGAGTACGGGATGCGTATGAAATTGGGAGGTCGGATCCATTTATGTTCTGTGAAAGGACACTGCCGATAGCATAATTTGATGCGTCTGTCGTCAGAGTAAATGTTTTCTCAAAATTTGGAAATGTCAATATGGGTGAATTACACAGAGCTTGTTTCAAGTTATTGAATGCTTCTTTGTATTCAGTGTTGTTGACATTGATTTTTTCGTCTTTTCTCAAGGCTCTAGTTAGAGGTTGGGCAATTTTCGCATAGTTTTTAATGAGTTTTCTATAGAATCCGGTCATACCAAGAAATTGTTTTATTTCTTTAACGGTTTTCGGTATAGGAAACTGTGAGACAGCTTCGATTTTGGCAGGATTAGGACGAATTCCATCCTTTGAAACAATGTGTCCTAAAAACAATAATTCCATGTTACAAAAGTTTGTTTTATCTAGTTGAATCTTCAATTGATAATCTCTCAATTTCTTGAATACTCTTCTCAAATCTTTCAGGTGTTCTTCAAATGAGTCAGAAAAATTATTATGTCATCCATATACACTAATGCATTTGGAGTGTCACAAAATATAAGATTCATAGCTCTCATGAAGCTTGGTGGTCCGTTCTTTAGGCCGAAAGGCATCCTTACGAACTCGTAATGACCGTCGTCTGTGCTGAATGCAGTTTTAGGAATATCTGCTTCTTCTACTTCGAGTTGGTGGAAGCCAGATGCTAAATCTAAACTCGTAAAATAAGTTGCTCTTCCAATTTTTCCAAAAAGGTCTTCTATGTTTGGGAGAGGGAACTTGTCACTTTTTGTCTTGTCATTAATTTTTCGGTAGTCAATTACTAAACGTACTTTACGTTTTCCTGAATTGTCAAGCTTTTTTGGTACTACCCAGAGTGGGGAATTGTAAGGTGAATTTGAAGGTCGGATAATTCTTCCGTCAAGTAGTTTCTGAACTTCGATTTTTATGTCGTCTCTGAAGGCTACGGGATACCTATAATTTTTGGTATATACAGGAGAATCGTCAGTTGTCTCAATTCTATGTTTTAGTAAGTGAGTTGCAGTCAGTAAAGTGTTTTCTAATTTTAGTATGTCTTGGAATTCATGAACTAAATTTACAATTTGGTCTTTGTCACGTCTGTCAATATGGTCAAGTTGAATGATTTGGTAAATTTCGTCATGAGTCAAGGATTTCTCAGAAGGAGAACAATCCATTAATTCGCACTCTTCGATTTCAAGACACTCGATATTTACATCTCTTTCAACATCGGAAAAATATTCAAATTCACAAAAATCTCTATCAGTTACATTTACAAGTATTTCATTCAATTCTAAAGCTGGTATATTCGTTATGCCTAGCTTTGCATCTGATCTGTTTATCAGGGGTAGTTTCAAAGAATTAATTCCCTTGTGAATTTTAACAGGAGTAAGTCCATTCAAAATAAATGTTTTGTCAGGGGTAATCATACAGTTTGTTTGAAAATCAATTTGAGCTCCAATTCTACTGAGGGTTTCGTGACCTAGCAAAATATCGTAATTAGAACTAAAGTCATGTACAAAATACAATTCATTACTTAAACTAGCATGCACGGAACTTAAATCTAAATTAACACGCCAATGTCCTGTAGCTTCTCCGGCTGGTGTTTTGATTTTGAAGTCATATTTTTCTACATTAATACACGGGAAAGTCTTATTATCAGTTCTTACAAAATTATATTTGGATCCAGTATCAATTAATATTTTACAATCATTTACACACAGGAATGGCAACTCGTTCTTTTCACAAAAGTTCATTTCAATCACCTCTGATTGCTTTGAGTGTTGTCTGCTCCTAAAAAATCATGGAAAGCTTCGGCGAGTTTGTCGACTTTGTCTGATAGCTGTTGAAATTTGGAGTTATCGACTTTTCAGTTGTTTCAACTGGTTCAGTCAAATGAACTGAATTTGATTTTCTTAGATTCGAAACGGTTCGCATTGATACGTCAGTATTTTGGCGATTTGGGTTTTGTTGAAATCTATTCTGGTTATTCACATTCTGATTAGGATTTCTGTGTTGGAAGTTTTGAAAGTTCTGAGGTTTGAATTGTTGAGATTGAAACTGTTGGTGTTGATTATTTTGACGAAATTGATTTGGAAATGATTGTTGTTTGTTTGCTTGAACATGTTGAGAGTTTTGAAATTTAGATTGGTTGTTGTTGTGATGAGATTTATCATGGGTATTGTAGCTTTTGTAGTGCATTTTTGAAACATCGGTTGAAAAGTTCAAGTGTTTTAAAACAGCATTGCTTTCACTAATGATAGCTTGTCTTGCGTCTTGTAGATTTTTCACTCGTAACGTTTGAAGGTGGGCTCCTAGCTGGTATGGAAGTCCTTCAACTAGAACATTGATAACTTGTTTGTCTAGTTGGTTAGTCACAAAGTCCAAAAATTCACCGTGAACACCGTCAAGTTTGTGCCTACAAATTATGGTGGTACGTTTTTCTTCAAGTGTATTCACAAATACTAGAGGATGTTGTTTTGGATTTGGTTTAAGCGTTAAAAGTTCTGATGTGAGTTGGTGCACTGATCGATTGTAAAACTTGTTTACATTTCAAAATTACAACATGTAGAGTTGAAAGTCATTCTGGAATCAAGAAAAATTGTTCAAAATTCATAGCGAGTAAACAAAATGAGTTTCGACCGTCAAATAAAAGATTTCCAGGAATTTCTCATCAGAGAAAAACGTGCTTTTGATGAAAATTTCCGTAAACCGATCCGTTATGACATAAAAATTGACGATTTCGAAGTCATAAAGACTGTGGGGAAAGGCACGTTTTCCAAAGTAGTTCTGGCAAAAATATTGTTTAATCATGAGCTGTGTGCTCTAAAAATTTGTCCCAAAAAGACAATAGTCAAATACAGACAAGTGGAGCATACACGGAACGAAAAACACATTCTAGAAGTAATAAAAGTTTCCATTTGTTATTCGACTCTTGTACTTTTTCCAAGATAATAGTCATTTGTATTTCGCTCTAACGCTTGTCAAAGGAATTGAGTTCAATACTTATCTCAGTCAGTTGAAAAAATTATCTGAAGATGATGCTAAGTTTTACAGTGCGCAAATAGTGTTGACTCTCGAGTATTTGCATTATTTGGATTTGATTTACAGAAACATACGACCCGAAAGTTTGGTGATCTGCAATAATGGATATTTGATTGTCTGCAAAATTGTTTTTCAAGATTGTGATTACTTCTTTAACTGATTTGCAAGTACTGTTTATTACTACAATTTTGGCCATATCATGAAGTCTTTCCTTGATTTGAAATAATAAACGGAAGTGATTGGCTGGGGCTTCAATAATGTCACTTGTACAATATCCATTAGTAGAGTTTCTACCACTTCAAGAAATGATATGAGTTCAATTGGATTTCCGTCATAATCGGGGATTAGATCGAGATCACCCTTAGGTAATGGTTTTGAAATAGTCGGTACCTGTGCTGCAGATGCTTGTTGCTCTGGCTGCAGGGGTGCCGCTGCTGCTGCGTCATTCATGTTGTCTTCGGCAGGAGGTGTTGTTGGTGGCTGTAGTCGAACGTCTTCGTCTTCTTCTTCTTCTGCTTTCTCAAGCAATTTCCTGAGTGAGGGTCGATGGTTCAACCCCAAGGAATCTGGATGACAGGAGTTGAATGAACGTCTGCCGGCCAGGATTAAGTTGATGATGATACATACACTCCACTTTTATAGCACATTACTTCACCAAACTTCTGATCGCGGATTCAAGTCGAAACGGGTGTTAAGAATTAAAATTCACAGAAAAACCCGAAATTTTGATCGCGAATTTTCCTTCACCCGTCCCTGTTCGGGCGCCAGCTAAGGTTATCTAAGAAGATGACAAGTTTTTAAAAACAAATTTTATTCACCGAATCGTCGGACATAACCCCGACGTTCAGAGTTGAAGAATGAAAACGGACTAAGCACGGCGCGCAGGCCGCTAATTGGTTTTATTGAATACTAATGCTGACTAAGCTCTCTACTACTAGCACACCTATAACTGTAGTATTAGATTTGAATACGATCTCTCTTGATTTGCCTCATATTCATTACAATGATTCACGAATTTTGATCGATACAGGTAGTAAATATAATTTCATTAAACCTAAAATGGTTTCTCCTCAGACAAAAATAATTGATTGTGATTATAAAATGTGTACACCCGCTGGTGAATTTAATGCAAAAGGTTGTGTAATATACAATATATGTTAAGAATATGCTTGGTGTTGATAAAGATGAAAAATTTTATGTGCATGATTTTAGCGATAATTATGATGTTCTTATTGGAAAGCAAACATTGCAAGGGTTGAAAGCAAAAATTGATTTGGAGACCAATTGTCTCATAACGAAAGATTGCACGATACCACTGTTAGGAATGAATCATATTGAAATCAACAAAGGTTGGAATGAATTGAAAATTAAAACTAATGTTTGCACTCCATCAGATAAACTATGTGTTGTTAGTATCAATGAATTGCAGTTGTATAATATTGTAACTGATATTGATAGGAATGGTTTTATTGAGATTGAATATTTTTCTGATTGTGACAAAACGTTGAGTATCGAAACAGCTTCTGTAGAAGAATGTGAATTGTACATGGGTGAGATGATCAATAATCCCCTCTCCATTGACGAAATCACTTCTTTATTGAGAACTGAGCATATGAACTCAGAAGAGAAAGAATGCATTATTAGTACTCTTATGAAATATCCCGAAATAATAAAATTAACTGCTACTAACTTGCTCAAGCATAAAATAGTGACTACAGACGAAGAACCTGTGTTAAATCTGGCATTTGCAGTCACCACTTGTTTTGGTCGCTGCCTCTTGGAGCGCTGGTGCTTGTGTGTCACCACTTGTTTTGGTTGCTGCCGCTTGGAGCGCTGGTGCTTGTGTTCACAGTTGCCCTGGCTTACCCTGTCGATTTTGATAGTTTTAATTTTTATTCGTCAAGTTTGTCATTTCAATCGATTTATCAATTAGATTTATTATACTTAGTTCAGCATTAGTCCTATTTTAGCCTATTTTAGCATTATTCATTTATATTTGCCATTTTTCTGCTGGTGGGTTCATTGTTTCACACAGTTGGTACACTGCTTTGTAGGCTGAGATCCTCCTGCTCCTCTCGATGGAATGGCTGAAGAAAGTGTATTTCCAAGTTTCAAATTTATCCTTTTTAATCTAAAAGTGACAAATTCGCATTGAAAATGTGTCTCATCGATTCACAAATATCTATTCTCGATGTGGTATTCTAGTTTTCAATGTCCATCATTATTTGTGTCAAAAAACTTGTAAGTAACCGAACTACATTACTCGCACGCAATGTGCTTTGTCCCTCAACTTCGAATTTCGACATTTATCAAATTTGTGCTTCTAATTCTGAAGAACTGTTGATCCAACAACGATAATATCCAGAATGAACTATTTTTACTAGAAGAAAGCTCAGAAGAACTTTATTTTCTGTATTCAATTCTAGTTGTGTCCAAATGATACATGTTAGGTTATTTGTTTCATCATGAACTTTATTTGCAATCTCTCACTTGCAAGAACATTTTTGTCAGCAACTGACAATTTTCAATCATCAAGAAAATATATAGTTCCATTACACTCAATGCATTAAAAACATTACTTATGCATCAGACATTTCTGCATTGAACTAGTTACTAAGCAAGGTTACAATTTATCCTGCATCTAGGATTTGAAGAAGCTTGTCCATGACAATTCTTCCTGGAATTACATCAACCCTTGTAATTTCCTCTCATCATTTGAAATCTACACCATTGTGATTTCTTTTCTCAGTGACTATTGCGCACTATTTTGGCCACCAGTTGCCACCTCATTGTAACCTAGAACTGTTCATGTTTGAAATTGCTTTATTGGGTCACGGCTATCAATCTACTTGTATGCTGCTAAGTTACATTGCGCCTGCCATGTGTACACCTTCATTGACAAATTGAACTATCATCATCACCATTGTGGTTTATCAGAATTTGTGTGTGCTTCGACCATATCACCACAACAATTTACATTTGTGATCTACTCACTTACCTGGAGTTACTAGTTTTCTCTAACAACATCTTGTCCATGCACAAGCCTATGCATTATTGTGCAACACCTGCCGTGATGACATCTGTAATCATCATCCTACCGACTTGGATTCAATTCTATCTCCATCTGTAACAAACCTACTGAGTTGTAGCGCTTAGTACAGCGCCCTTGTTACCATCATTACCTGCTGCTGGTCACACTTGGAGTGGATTAAACTTCTGCACGGCTCCCTGCCGTCTCACTGCTGGTCTGTCTGAAGATTCAGCGCAGTTTGCCACTGATGCCGCCCTGGTACTTGGTTCCATGGCTCCCTGCCGTCCTGTTGCCGGTTCTGTCTGGGTATCTGGTCCAATTCAACGCCGACGCCTACCTGGTGTCCAGCCCATGGGCATCGCAGACCTTCCAGAAATCCTACTGGTTTTCTTTAAGCCAGCTGGTGAAGACATCTAATCTCTTAGTTAAGTATTTTGTTCCGTGCTTCTGTGCACTTACCGATTCATTGTTCAAACCATTTTCATTTACATTTGTTTTTAGAAACATTTATAAATTACATTTTTTTATATTTACTTTTTGAGGTCGTATATTTAAAGTTAGACTTTTCCGCGGTCCCAATTATTTGTCGCGGTCCCTTTTCAATTTCTCTTGTCTTGCGGAAGACTTTCAATATTTGTCTGTTTATGCAACAGCTGGAATTTCATTAATTACATGATTTTTGTGACTAGGAGTTCTACAATAAATTCAAAACAATTGTATTTTGAAGATTCTGAATTCTCTTTTTATTTGTCAACATAATTGTCCAACTGTGTGGACCCACCATTGTATGTACATGCTTTACTATTCTAAAGAAATAAAACAAACCAAATTACACTTTTTAGAAGGTCTGTTACGTATTCATGATCATTATAATATTCTTTATGATTCTAATCCTTGTATGTCATTTAGCCTACCTGTTCCAAGATGGTACTATAAATTCATATATTCAATTTCAACTACAGCTGATCAATAACTCTCTTAAATATCATTCCTTTTTTGCTTACCAGAGTCTTTTATGAGGACAGTTTGGGTGGTCTCATTGAGAGTTGCAATTCAGATCTTGACGACTCTTAATGTCACAATCATTGCAGTCCGCTTAGAAGATTGGAGGTTACGCTTCAATTTCGCCCAAATTACTCACCTGTTTATTCAAAAAAACTACCACTATCCTATCTCATTTAGGCAGGATATTAGTAATGAAATATACAAGTTACTCGAACAAAAGATAATGAGACCGTCTAATTCTCCATACAACTCTCCCTTATGGGTTGTGCTGAAGAAACCTGATGCTTCAGGAAAACGCAAAGTTCGTCTTGTAGTAGATATCGGAAATTGAACAACAAAACTAAAGATGATAGATTTCCTCTCCCGAATATTGAAGACTTGTTCTCAAAAATCGGTCGAGCAACGTACTTTTTGGCTATTGACCTTGTTTCAGGATTCCATGAAATTGAAATGGAACCCGAATCAATACCAAAAACAGCTTTTATTACTGAAAATGGTCATTATGAGTTTCTCAGAATGCCATTTGGGTTGAAAAATGGTCCACCTCAATTTCGAAGGACAATGAACTTGATATTTTGTGATTTACCAAATGTTCTTGTATATCTTGATGATATTATTATTTTTAGTGATAGCTTACAAGAGCACATGAAACACCTGAACGTTGTATTCAAACGATTGAAAACTCATCAACTAAAAATACAATTGGACATGACCGAATTCTTTAAGAAAGAACTTCTATTTCTAGGTTACATAGTTTCGGAAAAAAGCATTCAGCCTAACCCTGAAAAAGTGAAAGCAATAAAAGAATTTCCCATTCCACAAACTACTAAACAAATAAAACAATTTTTAGGTTTGGCAGGATACTACAGAAAAATGATAAAAGCATTCGCTAAAATAGCTCAACCTTTAACTAACGCATTGAGAAAAACATCCACTATAAACCCAAAAGATCCTAAATTCATTGAAGTTGTCAATTTTCTGAAAGAAGCAATTACTAACGCACCAATATTGCAGTTACCTAAATTGAATGATCCATATATTTTGATAACAGATGCATCCAATGTAAGCTTAGGGGCGGTCCTTAGTCAAATGACTGACAATAAAGATCTCCCAATTTCATTCACTTCTAGAACACTCAATCCCGCTGAACAAAATCTTTCTACTATTGAAAAAGAAATGTTGGCAATAACTTGGGCAGTGAAACATTTCAGGCCATATTTGTATGGAAGAAAATTCACCCTAAGAACAGATCACAAGCCACTCCAATGGCTTCATTCTCTAAAAGAACCAAATGCTAAATTAATGAGATGGAAATTGTTAATGGAAGAGTATGATTACACTGTAGAATTCATAAAAGGTCGCTCAAATTGTGTTGCTGATTGTCTCTCACAGCCTTTCAATGTAAATATGATGGAAAGTAGTGATGAATTTACAGGTTTTGACGATTCAGAATTGTTCCCAGGCTTTCCCGCGGAAAATAATGCGAACAATTCCAACGACAATGCCAATAACAATGATGAGTACGATGACATTGATATTAATGATCTGCTAAGATTCCATAACAATGAAGCTCCTCCGTCGGTGAGTGAAAGTGTATTGAATGATCTTGATGAACAAATAGGTAACAATTCGATAGTTAATGCAAATATTGATAATATTAATGAAAATGATGTGGAAACTGGCAACGAAACCCTTGTAAATAATACTAATAATGATAATGACAATGACTCACTAATGACACAACATTCTCAAGAAAGTTCAGATGATAGAATAGGTATAATGGACGAAAATAGTATCATAAACACTGAAGCAAACCAATAGTTATTTCACGAGGTAAGGAAAACCCCAATTCAAAAGATCTTTAATAAAAAAAGAATAATTTCCAAATACAGAGACGCACGTGACATTGGAAACAACGTAGAAGAAATATGAGAATATTTGAAACCTGATCCTGTGTATGGTATAGTATTTTCAAATAAAAGTCCATTGTTTGAAGCTCTAAAAACAGAAATTCTAAGTTCAATGACTAATGAAATTGTCAAAATAGTTCCCATCATAAAATTCCGAATCTACAAAAGAATAAACACCGACATAACTGATGTAGATGAACAAACAATGATAATAGCTCGATGTCATGAAGACAAAAACTTCCACAGAGGAATTAACGAGAATTATAAACAAATACGTAAAAACTACTATTGGCCCGCAATGCACAAAGACGTAACCGAATTTGTAAATAAATGTGAAATCTGTTTGAAAACCAAGTATGAAAGAAACCCAATTAAAACTAAATTCAAAGTAACTCCCACACCCACTAAACCTTTCGAAAAACTTCAGAATGACACTTTCACATATAATAATATTAAAATCCTCACAATTGTCGATTCGTTTTCTAAAAGACTTTCCGTCTACACATTGAAATCAGCTAACAGTATCGAAATAATAAAAAATCTAAACAACTATCTTTCAGTTTTCCCAATTCCAAAATGCATTCAAACCGATAACGGATTAGAATTCAACAATGCACTATACAAACAATTCACTGAAATAAATGGTATTGAAACTTACTTCACCACACCTTATCATCCCCAATCTCAAGGACTAATAGAAAGAACACACTCCACAATTATTGAAATTCTACAAGGACTCGAAATTAAATTCCCAAAATATAGTGTTGAACAAAAACATCGATTAGCTTTGCGAACCTATAACAATTCGATAAAAGATCAATTCAACTTAAGCCCAAATGAACTAACTTTCGTAATTCAGAATTATTTACCAAAAATCAAGATCAGGATAATCCCGCAGTAATCACTGAAGAACTTGCTAATCAATACTTCAAAGAAATACAAGCGTTGAATGATGCCGTTTACAAGAAAATAATCAAGGAAAAAGAAAAACGAACAGAAAAATGTAACAAAAATAGAGAGGAACCATCTGAAATACCAGATAGGATATTCATCAAAAACCCGAAATTTCACAAAAATGTTCCAAGGTATAGCACAGCTACTAAGGAAGGTGATAGGTTTAAATTGAAAAGAAATTTAATCAAAATCCACCCTAACAGATGAAAAGGCCTCGTAAAAAAGTAAAAGATAATCTAATTGTTGCAGATGAAGGCAATGACCATCCTTCTGTTGTTCCTGATCCCAGCAATGTTGACTTACAGACTGACAGTCTTGACAAAGACAGCAGGAATAATTCCGATTAAAATAGGACAATCTATGCTCATTAACGACACATACAAAGTTATCCATTTTACTAACGTGACTGACCTTAAAATACAATCTTTGAAATTACAGACTCATATTAATAATCTGCAAGTCGCTTACATATCCTCTGACATTATTGAATCTTTGAAGAAAATTTCACTCAACCAATATTTTAAATTAGAAGTGATTTCTGAAAATAAAAAGGTAAAACGTGGACTAATGAACGGATTAGGAAACGCCATATCATGTTTGACAGGACTTATGACTGCTGACGACAAAGAACACCTCGACAAAGTTATTGATAAAATAGAAAATAGTGAATTACATCTTGTTAAAAATGAAAAACATAATTTTGAAATGAACCATGAGTTAATTAAGAAATTTAATTTCGATGTTGAGCATATTAATTCAAATAATAAAGCATTAGAAAATATTACTAACGAAACTGCCAATATTGTCGAAAATATGCAAGCTGTTGACTTAATTACTTTGACTATACAATTGTTGGATGATGAAATAAATGATGTTGTTAACTCGTTGATATATTGCAAAGAAGGGAAACTTCATCCATCAATTTTGAGCTTTGATGATTTTCGTAGGTTAATTGATTATAAGAATTATTCATTAGCTAGTAGAGATTCAAGTATTTTATGGGAAATTAGTAATAGCACTTGTATTTTATCGAAATCTGTTATAACTTACATTATCCATTTACCGAAATTAAACGATTTATTTGAAAAATATGACCTTTATCTGTCTTATCCTGTTGAAATGGAATCAAATGTTCACACCATGAAATTAAAAGAAAAATCGATATCTGTGTCTCAAAACAAAAAGCTTTGGAAACTGACCAATTGTCAAAAATTCTCTTCTATTTCTTTTTGTACTTCAGGAGAAATTATACATGATAACTGTATTTTGTCTGTAGTAAATAATAAGGATTTGGATAGTTGTGTAAGAATAGAAATAATTAATGATAGACCATTTATGAATTATTTCGAAAATTGTAATTGTATTTTAGGATATAAGTTTGATCAAATTAATATCAATAATGGCACTATAAATACTCCTTCATCTTTCCTTATCAATCTGGATATCAATGATAAATGACAGATGTAAAATTACCGTTTACTTCAGTTACCACATACGCACAAAAATTAAGTCATGTACCAAATAAAATTCATACTAAACTTATCGATTTGAAAGATGTTAGTGAACTTGATGATATTGAACCTAGAGATTTTGATTTTATAAATTTTGAAGATTTTTTCGTCCTTAAGACATGCCACATTGTAATTTTTGTTTTAAGTACATTTATAATTCTTGTAATTTTGATAATCGTTTATTACAAATTTAAGAAGCCAACCAGTGTACTAAATTACCGAATTGATACACAAGTACCAATATCATCAACCCCTACCATAAGCTATATTGTACCACCTAGAAATTAGATCTAAGTTAGTAAACTTTAATTTGTAACTTCATTTTAATTTTTGTAATTTTTGAGTGTCCCAAATTTATTTTTCGGGACGAAAAAAACTTAAGGAGGGAGGAATTATGTAAACTTAAACAATTGATGTGCTGACTACTATTTTTGTCAGTACCGCTTAGTGTCGCTCTCAGTGACACCTTCAGGGACACATTTGAAATCATCTTTAAAATAGTTTGGATTACCGTATTTCAAGATATCTGTAACAAGCTTGACTATTCGAAAAATAATGTTGAACTAGCAATGTGGGAGAGAGTAGACGAAACATAGACAATAATTTTGGCACCACTGTAGTTTATCATTCAGAGTGACTTGCATATCGTTAAGAACAGAATTACAATACATTAAATGTGGGAAGATGAGAGATTGAACCAATAATAATTTTATGTTTCTAGGGAGAATATCGTGCATTTTCTTTAATGCATGCATGGCTGAGAATACCTTTTTACAAGTTTTGTTCACTTGTTCTGACCAGTCAAGAGTATTATTCATATTAATGCCTAAATTTTTAACTGAGCTACAGTAAGGAATGTCATTACCGTCTACACTAATTTTGTGAATCGATTCAAGGACAATATTGTTCATAAGACGAGAATATCCAATTATAATGGGTTGTGTTTTGATGGGATTAAGCTTGAGGCCATTTTTCTTTGTCCATTCCACTATCGAATTGATATCCTGATTCATTATTCCAACTGTTTCATTAATTTTTGTTATGGGACAGCTTAAATAGATTTGAAGGTCGTCTGCATAAGTATGGAAACTGGAGAATTTGATAATGGAAGAAAGGTCATTAGCATACAAAGTGGAGAGGAGAGGGCCTAAAATTGAACCTTGTGGTACTCCATGCATAACGTTTTTCCAAGTAGACTTTTTGTCACCGACAGATACACATTGTTTCCTACCTAATAGATAGGATTTGAACCAAACTAACAAGTTGTGACTGAAACCAAGAATAGCCAACTTATTCAGAAGGACTGTATGATCAACAGTATCAAATGCTTTAGAAAAATCAAATAGGGTGAGGATGGTGCATTTTCTTTGGTCCATAGCTGACCTTATATCATCAGTGACACGAAGCAGAGCTGTCTCAGTTGAATGGAATTTTCTAAAGCCTGATTGAAAGCTATGAAGCTTACTATTGTTGTCTAGAAATTTTACAACTTCAGCATGAATGAGTCTTTCTAGCACTTTGGACAATGCAGGTAAAATACTGATTGGTCTAAAATCCTCAACTTTATTGGGTGATGGAACTTCATTTAGAGGGCGAACCAGAGCAAACTTCCAGTTTTCAGGGAAATTGCCTTCTTCAAGTGACTTGTTGAAAATGTATGTAATGGTTGGTAAAACAGCAAATAATATCTTCTTGATAAATTTAATAGGAATTTTGTCTACACCCGTAGCATTACTATGAATACGTTGAATTGCTCTGAAAGTGTCTTCTTCTGAGATTGGATGGAAATGAAATTGATCAGTAATTGGTAAATCTAAGTTTGTAACCTGCTCTTCAAGATCATCGATATGATTAGCAATGACAACTTTGTTGCGTTGGTTAGAGTGTGAAACGAAATGGTCATTTATATTGTTCAATGGTAAGTCAATTAGTGGATTCGATTTCTATTTGCCAAGCCCGAATTCTTTTATTCCCTGCCAAAGTGATTTAGAGTCTTGTCTATTGTTTGTCATAAACGAATTCAAGTACCTAATCTTTGAGTTCCGTAATTCCTGTTTAACTCTATTTCTAAGGCTCCTATACTCTATCAAACTGTCCAAGTCAAATGTCTTTTTAAATTTTCTATGTGCTTTGTCTCTACGTCCCATCATCTTAAGTATGTCTTCAGTCATCCACGGTACTCGTCGTTTTCTATTAATCCTCCTTGTCACATAAGGTGCATGTTTGTCATACAAAGTCAGAGTCCAATTCTCGAAAGTCTTGACCATGTCATCAACTGAGGGTAACGCTTCAATTTGATGCCATGGAGTCTGAGCCACATCAGTCAGGAAGGCGGCTTCATCAAAGTTTTTGAAGTCTCTATAAGTGTTAATTTTCTGTTCTGGCTTAGGTATCTTATGGGAAAGTAAAGTACACAGTAGATCAAATCATGTCCAGAAATAGCTGGGACTGGGATTTGGCCTGCTTGAACAACCTCGTTAGGATCACTAACAATGAGAAGGTCAATGAGTGTGTCAGATTCATTAGTATGATGAGTTGGATCGAGAGGTAAAATAGTCATGTTTAGGCATTGAAAAATAGTAGTCAGTTGAAAGTATTCAAAGTTACGATTTGTCATGTTCAAGTCGGTGTTCATATCCCCCATAACTAGTATACGGCTATAACAAGGCATAAGAGAAAGCAAGGCATTTTCGAAATCTGTAAAATGACCTATTTTTGGTGGGCCAACGAGTAATTTATCAGTACTAGATAAGGATAATTCTCCTTGCTTCTGCTGAAGTTCTTTGTATCTTCTGTCAGCTTGAAAAACATGAGAGCTGTCAGGGAAGTAGTCAATGCTGACATAAGACTCCTTAAGCCACGCCTCAGTAATAGCCACCACATCAAATTCAGTTCCATCTTCACATGTGAGAAATTTATAGATCTTGAAACTCAAGCCACGAACATTCTGGTATACATACTGAGAAACTCATTGAGAGCTCTTACTTTTTCTTCTCTTCAAGGATGGAATCTCATTGTTTGCATGAAAAGACGAATTGGGAACGATGGTGTGAACAGATTGTGAACAGACGAATTGGGACCAATGGTGTGAACAGATTGTGAACAGACGAATTGGGAACGATGGTGTGAACAGATTGTGAACAGACGAATTAAGAACGATGGTGCTTCCTTTATCTTCTTCCTCTTTTTGCTGTCTGTCTTTGATTGAACCATAAAATGGAGGTAGGCCTATTGAAACTCCCTCTGACCAGAATATGCGGACTTGTTTTTTGTGGAAAACATTGAGCCCGGACCAGTACCTGATATGAGCTATAGCACTCAGGACTAATTGGACTTGAGCTTATAGTGCAGCTGCAGGAGACAATAAAAGTCAAACCAACCAATCCTCACCCTTCGACTACTTTTATTGTACCTAGTGTGAGGTGCAAAAATGCTCACAAAAAGAGGTTTGTAGTGCTTATATAGGTACAATATTGAGTGAATTGAAATTTAAAGAATCCAAGATAGGTATAGATAGGTTGAGTGCTATGATCACATTAGCTATTATCCTACCACATGAATTATTTACCCTTATCATTACATGGTATTATTATTCCTCCGAATATAAAATAGTTGAAGATCAACATGCATAATGCAATATGCATTAAAAATCGTATTTGTTTGCTTGTTCCTATGATTAGATTATAGCATTACAAAACGCGAGTTTTGGATTTTTCAAATCTTGGAAAATTCAGACAGAGTGCTTTTGTTTCCTGTTCCAATAGTTCCTGTTCTACGTTCACGCTCACAAAGTCGTTCTGCTCCATCCGAAAGATTGTGGAATTCTCTTTCTGAGTTTTTAATGATGAAACCTGATCCAGACTGAACTTGCACAAGTAAGGCTCGGTCCAGAATGCAATTGATATCCATATAAAGCTCAGAGCTCACGACCTCCAGTTTGTTATAAGTGGTTGGTCCACCTCTTGACGCTCGAGCAGTTCTGGAAAGTTGATGAAACTTTATACTCATGCATGACAAACCACAAGGAGCTGGCAGTTGACTACTCCTCCCACCCTTGTAGACATAGCAATAATAATTTTTCTTGTGAAAGCACCACATGGGTATAAAACATGCAATCTTCAAAGTACTCAGTACCTATGCAACATAAGGGATATGCTATTATTTAGCATTGGTCTACTGTAATAGGTCCACTGTAGCGGAATGCATATTCAAATTAGAAGTAGGTACTACTGTATTCTTATTCATCAATCAATGAAATCAACATAGAGTACATAAACAAATGAATTAATCGGCTATATATGGACCTATGGGATCAGTATTTGGGTTGATGAAACAGTAGTCGATTAGACAGACAGTGTTACTATTATAATAGTAGTCTATCCAACGGTTTTATAATGAGAGTAAATGAATATTATAAAATAATATAAGGTAAACATTACAACATCATAATCAATCCCATAAGCGCTTTATTTTCGTAATGGATTTCCAAAACTATACTATAATCTTCACATGATGCATTAAATATACATTTAATATACAGGTTTCTACATTACAGTACAACTTCTCGACCAATCAGAGTGCAGGATTTCCCAGGAACAGTGTCGAAAAACTGATTGCTAAACTAAAATCATCTGATCGGATCAATAACATAATCTGTTCCAACCAGAGAGTACAGAGGGTATAATATCCTCACTGGTTCCAACCTACAATAGACTACCAATAATAATAATAATAATACAATACCTGAATTCAATCCATATCTATCTAATTTTATCTAGTTTTAACTCTATAATCCATGATAATCTATCACATTTAATAATGTTTCTCTATGATCTGTGATATTCTATTAAGTTTAAGAAGAAAATAATATTAGTTAGGCCTTACCCTCAGGCCCTTACTATATGAGCTGTCCGCAGTCATCCTTCACAATCACACTTCTGCAATAGCAAGATGGAAAGGGAAAAACAAAATAGAAAGCAACAACAAACTGATAATAATTAAAACCAATACTTGATCAGTAAAAATTCGACTGAGTCACTGTCAATGTTGTGGAACTGTTCCATGATGAAATAAAAACACAAATATATTGTCAAATTCTACCGTTTTATTTATTGGTACAGGACCATGGTTTTGTGATCACACAGGTCACATTTTCTAGCTGACTATTTAAAAATGTGACCTGTGTGGCAAAGAAACCAAAAAATAAAACAGTATAATTCGACAATATATTTGTGTTTTTATTTCACTTGATCAGTACTTCTCTAGATAAGAGGAGTTCATAAGTAGAAGGAACGGATGGAGCAATCGCCTGCATTTCCTCTGATTGAGACCAGTCAGCGGCTCCGCTGAGATTCTTTTTTATTGGGCTACAGAACGTCCCACTGGTCTACTTATCTGTGCAGGACAATTCCTTAGAATTACATGAAGGTAGGAAGCGGTTTTGTCGCAAACTGAGCGGAAGTCCCGATTGATGCTGATCAGCACTTCTTGTGCTGTATCTGTCTGTATCTATGATGAATAATTCTAGTGGATAATATAACATTTGTAAAGAAATATTGAAGACTCTGAGCGTCTCATAGACAAGTTGAGATGGGTACAGATCTCCTCTCCAGCTCCAGGCCAAGTCCAGCTTTAAGCCAAGCCAACCAGCCCTTTGTGTCACTGATAGACATTTGAGATGGGGAATGTGGACATGCTCCACCCCAAGCATTAATTGCGTAGAGCAGGACTGTCCAAACAAAGGCAAAGTACATAGTCTTAAGTTCATTTGCATCGAGAATAACCTGTAATCGGATGAATACAAAAATCGGGTTTGAAAGAAGTCTTTCAACTCAGGTACAAAAAAAGGGGGATATAAGATGAAAAAGAAGATATCTTGAAGAGTAAATTTTATTTTGTGAAAAATCAATGTCTTGATAAAAATTATGTGTTATCCCTTCAAAGTAGGCTTATATTCGATTATTGAAATGCAATAAAATATATTATAAAAAATTGCAAAAGATTCTCAAGACAGAAGTCACATGTTCTTCATTCTTGTAGAACAACAGTGTTGGTCTATAGTGCGGAATTGGGATTAAATTTAGGATACCATGTGTTGGTTTATGGATTATCCGGACTTCTGAGGTATCGAGGTCCGGGTTAACGAGGTTCTACTACAATAGCAAAATTAATCAGCCTAATACTATTCACAATTTGCTGACTAGATTTTAAGACTGTAGGGTTATTTTGTTTAATAAAATTATATACTGCAGGCTTTATTGTAAAGCCCTCTCAAAATATTATCATAGTAGAGAAAAAATAGCATAAGCTATGCTATAAATAAAATAGCTTATCCTATTTTTTCTCTATGATAATATCATCCCTCACTGAACTTAGTACATGTTCTATGGTTCAGCTATTCATAACAGGATATCATGATTGTAATAGATTCTTGATGATCATGAACAAAGAACAAGAAATGCAAGATTTTTGTAAGCGGGAACGTAGCGGAACACAAACGTAGAAAATACTAAGATAGATCGCGTTTTTGTAAATGACATAATATAGGAATACAGTAATGTGAGTTATAGATATTACTATTTATGTGATTAATATGAATTGAAATAAGTTACATTGTTTCATCAAATTTCAATAATATATTGGGATCCAAATCGATGAGGAGAATCAGCCCACATCATGCATTCTAACAAAGTAAATCTTGCATTAGTAACCCAATCATTGAAAATAATTTGACATATTGATTTTGAAGAATATATTCAGTCTTTCATTAATGTTGAAACTCTCAAACACGATTGATTCCCCTAAATAACCTTGAGGAACTTTCTTCCATAAGAGTTCCCAAAAGTAAAAAAATCCGCTCCAATTATTCTAAAAAATTTATACAGGAGAAATCCCAGAGATGTCAGGCCATAAAGCATCAAAATATGAGTTGGAAGTTTTATATTCAGATCACACATCTTGAATTATGTGGCCAGTTCACAGATTTCCAATGCTTTTTATATATACAGTAGGCAATGACTAATTTTGAGAAAACATTTTGACTACTTCCTTTAAATGAAAATGATGATAATTTAGATTAGAAAAACACTACTTGTAAAATAAGAAGATGATGCGACGACGGCACTGGAAAGACGAGTGAATTTCACCGTTAGTAGAGGTGATCGAATGAAGGCAGCAGGAGTACGATAGTGAGGGGTGAGGGAGGGACAGCCTAGTAGTACTCGGGGGACCCGGGACCAGTTTCTGCGGGGCCCACTGCCCCCCTCATCATTCCTGCGCGCCCCACCCTACCCAGCAATTGCCTTATTCATAACTTCTTCTTCGACTTGTTTTTATTCACGTCGATCGCCCCAGTGTCAGTGAGAACGCGCGTCTCAAGCAAGCGCGAGGTTAGTCATATCCGACTAAATCCAGTCGAGTCGAGCCGCGAACGATTACCGGTGCCACCGCCTCCCAATGGCCACCTGTGCTGCCTCCGCATGCTTCTAGCCGCCGCCTCCGCCCAGACCCAAGCTACTCCTACTAACTTGTACGCGTTCATTCTACTCTCACGTAGTGTCAGTGTCAAGTGCTACAACATCGTCGTTATTGTGCTCTCTTTGGATTTTACACCAATTCATTTCTGCTAGGTGAGTTACCACAGGCCTACATGAATTAACCTATTGTATAGTGGTTAGAGACACTGGATGCCGTTCCAGTTGGTTTCAGATAAGATTTCCTGATCCAGTATGTAAAAGTTTAATCATCATATTGAACAGGTAGGTGGTAGCTCCTGCGAATCAACGTATACATGTAAGTGAGAGTAGGCTGTCATCAGGAAGAAATTACCCAAAGTTTAATTGATTGATCTACAAAAAAACTCCTTTAAATCCAAAATTATGCTATTCAGTCGTGATTCAAGCTCACACTTTCTGTCACTAGCTTACTGAACGTACATAACGTAGACCTACTCTTTAACGTACTACATTTTTATAGTGTGTAATGTACATTTTGTAAGGTATAGGAATCATTTAAATTTGATGTCAATATGAGACTTATCCCTCTCAGCAAGAAGCGCCGCTTGCTGTATTTAATCATTTGTAACTAATGCAACTTTTATAATAAACTAAATTATTTTATAGTTTTTAATTAATAATAGAATAATTTTCAATTGTAATAATAGCATATAAAACACTACTCATATATTTATAAAATTAAATAAGTATAATGTTACAGATTTCGTTGAATAAATATTTCTATTATTGATTTTCAAGTTGATGCATCACATAAAATATGAAGAGAATAGATCTTGTCATAGTATGATAATAATTATTATACTGTCATGAGCTTCCTTGTCATATCAGACCAATCGTACTACTACTATACAATTCACTGTATTATGAAGATATAGCATAAGCTTTTCTGTAACAACTGAAGATTTCAGACAAATCTATGTTCAAATACGAATAATAAAAATAAATTAATTAATTTTGGTAAAATTTTACCGGACATCGTGATAGGAATTTATTTTTCAGTCAGTTCAACGCGAACGAATATAGTGAGAATAAAACTCACAACTCAACGTTTTCCTCATAAAACAACGAAGGGTAAGCTCTTTCAAGAAAATTGTTCATAGCATTCAGATGATAATATTATTATAATCATTCTATTCCACCTATTTCTAAACATTTCAACCCTTCTGTACATTATTATTGAAATAATTATATGAAATCAAAGTGACAATTTTTTATAAAAAAATGCTCTTCATTCTAGGTACATTGGTATGCTCCATCATCAGTTCCAAATAGTACTGATTTTCATTCTATTGATGGATGGGCACGCTAAACTATTGATGCCAGCTGAAATATATAAATGGCATGAGGTCCAATGACGGCTAAGATATAAAATACTAGAAGTTCTGTGAACAGTAAACCTCATGCAGTTTTCTCATCCAAGAGTATCTGATGTCACCTGTTCCTGTTCTAGTTGATTCAGTTGAATCACAATAATTCATAGTTGAATAATAATTTACTCTTAAAAACTGTTATTTGTTTTCTCCAAGATAAAAAATTCACTTATGTTAATAAGCTCAGTTCACGTTTGAATTTGTATCCCATATGATAATATTAATCCAGTTCCGTGATAATCTTTCCATCTGATAAAAATATTTCTCAACTATTTTAACATTAATTTTATTCAATCAAGAATATTATAATTTCTTCAGCATTACCTATTTAGTTCATTTAATCATTTTTTTATTTTATTTTTAATCATCTATTAAATTTGTTTTTCAAATGTGACAATATTGATACTGATGGGCATCATAAAAATATTGAAACCCTACATTACAGAAATAGACACAATTCTATAGTCTGATTGATCCTATCTTCAAAGTAGATTATATAATAATATAGTGATATCAGAGTATGAGGAATTCCATTTCTTTTCATATTATCCTTAAAATGCAAAATTTCGAAAAACCTTGAGTATACATCGACGCGCAGTTGAAAAAGGAATATTCCTGCTAAACTCATCAAATACTATCAACCCGTTTGGCCGTAATCGCGTTACATACAGACATACAAAAGAAAATCCGAGTTAAAACATAGACCTCACTACGTTCGGTCAATCAGGCAAGGTGGGACGATTCCCGCCATGCACTCCCCTCCAACAAAATTCAAAATCCATACGAATCAACTTTTTTAACATACGAATATTCCAACATTTCTGTTTTTCTTTATTAAACTTGAGCAGATTATTTTATTGAATTTTATCTACTTGGCAGGGAACGTGTGTAAAGAGGCGATTAAAGGATGAACCTGATCACCAAATTTCAGAAATAGTACTTCTTATTGCTGTAGGACTCAGCATTTCTCTAGTAGGGTCTTAAATCTTAGGCTAGTCACTAACGACAGGACATGCATGTTGAACATGTCTGCACACACATGTCTTCATACATTCTTGTTTCATCATAGAATCACAGTGAAAGAGGCTTCAAACAAAAGTTTCTGAAGTTAATGTACATTTGATCCTTGTAGTTTATTTTTTTTAACTACTATATTTGACGTTAAATTATTCTGGTATCATTCCAATTAGTAATTTTCCAGTGGTTCATTTATTGTTGTTGGTTGTTCATGTTAGAAGCTGCTGTCAAACAGTTGTTCTTTGTTCGAAGCATCTCGCTGATGACAGAAAATGCATGATGAATGTGAACACACATGTGTGCTGAATGTGATGAACACACATGTCCATCATGTATGTCCTGTGTTAGTGGCTAGCCTCACGGATGAAATAAATACCGGTACGCGAAGTCCATTTATTTGCATGGGATCATATTATAAGTATTGTTTATTGTTTTTGAAGGGACGGATTCAAGGATCCAAAGGTTCAAAGAACCCCACACGTCAACCGAAGCTTATTGTGTTCCCAAGTAGTATGTTAGTTAGTTAGGCAAACCAATACCTGTTTTCTTAACAAGAACCAGGAGTTTTCCCTATACTAATATCCCATTCATCACCCGGTTGCTTGTTGCAATCCAGTGTGATATGCTTGGCAGTCTCTCCAGACTGATTAGTCCTCGTGACCTAAGCGAGTTCCACTCCTGGCCTACTTTGAAGGTCCTACCGCTGAGGAAGGGGTGGCCAAGTTGCCTCTAGGGCGCCCGGCCACCCTTGACTCAGCCTCTTGACCCACATTTGTGTCTGGAGTTTCACCCATCTCTGGTCTCTTAGGTTTTCTCGTTTTGCCCCTCCGAAACTTCGCAGGGTCAGAAGCCTCATTTCTCCAAAGAAGTTTTGCCTAAATGGTCGTCCTTCTTTGAGCAGTGGTGAGGTTTGGTCACTCCACCCAAAACTCGTGACCTACGTGAGTTCCACTCTTGGTCTTTTTGTAGGTCCTTCCGCTGAGAGAGGGAACGCCAAACTGCCTCTAGGGCACCCAGCGCCCGGCCACCCTAGACTCAGCCTCTTGACCCACATTTATGCCTGGAGTTTCATCCATCTCTGGTCCCTTGGGTTTTTCTTTTTGCCCCACCGAAACTCTGCAGGGTCAGAAGCCTCACCTCTCCCAAGAAGTTTTGCCTGAATAGCCGCCCTTCTCTGAGCAGTGGTGAGTTTTTGTCTCTTCACCCACAAACTCGGGACCATCGTGAGTTTCACTCCTGGCTTCTTTAAAGGTCTTTCCGCTTGAGAAGGGGTCGCCAAATTGCCTCTAGGGCACCTGGCCACACCCTCGACTTAGCCTCTTGACCTACATTTGTGCCTGGAGTTTCACCCATCTCTGGTCTCTTAAGTTTTTCTTTTTGCCCTTCCGAAACTGCCCTGATGGGGCAGATCCCGTGGGTTTGAAGGAGTTGCCTTGAGGTCCATTTTAGTCGCCTCCTACGACAAGCATGGATACTGTGGGTGAATTATGGTTTTCAACACATTCTTGAGTACGATGATCGACTCAAAGCTCCCCCAACCCACAGGGGACATATTCTAAGTAGATAATATAACAACTTATATAATCTATTTAAAATATATTCAAAGCTACTTCTATCTTACCTTTTTTTTAATTTTGTCAAACCTCTATCAATCTTTTTCCGACTTCGTTTTATTTTAAATATTATAAAGGATTCAACTCAGACTCCAACAAGTATAGTAGAAGCTTAGAATGGAAACATAAAAAAGCATACCTCTATCCAATTTTCAACTCTCATTACGTGTGGACGGAAAAAACTCTCCATGTCAGAGCTCGTCTTCCAATAATCAAGAAAATAGGACAAACTGACATAATCGCATATCGTATAGAGTACGGTTTACAGAGTATATTTACGACAGTTTCGATTATTGTAATAGGCAGCATACTTCTCTGTTTCAAAAGTAACACGGTTTCAGGTTATCATTGGAACTGGTACTTTATAATACGATGTAAATATTTGTCTCCTGAACTCCGTTCGCCTGCGAACCTGCATACACACTACAGAGCAATAGTTGGCTTTTCTCCTCGTCTCACTAATTAATATTCTTCAAACCGATGCATGTGTCTGATTGGATCCTACTGTCTATCAAATTGATGATCATCAGAAGCTTTCCAACTTACAAATGCATTGCCGTGCAACAATGAGCGAGAGAGCCTCTTCAGTTGAGAACTTCCTCTCCTTGTCGCTTGTTGCATCCCAGAGTTAAATCCCCTCCTCCTCCCCACCCCCAACCAGGAAGGAACCCGTTGACCTAAGCAGCTTGTCCGCCTCTGACCTACATTCGCCGCCATTAGTCTATAGGAGCTGCCCCCCCCCCTCTTGTCATCTTCCATATCAGGAGGAAAGGTCTAATCCTGATTTTACAATCACAATTGACATTTTTTATTCACTTCATGACCTACTACGTAATTTATTATACTTCAAAAAGGAAAGATAGATCAGCCCAAATTCACTGATGACATCGTTTTTCTACTGATTCCTCTATTGTTTTAATGTTTAACCCCACAAAAATGTTTCCATACATACCACACAGAGAGGGACATAAAATTATTCTCAAAATGAACAAGCTAATTTTGAAAAATTGTACTTTCCTCTCTGAAAATCATCATACATTATTAATTGACCGCAGCGACTAAAAATCAAATCGTCTTCAGCTCCTCATCATCGATTTGCGATTTGCGATTTGCTCGGTTTAAAAGGCGAGAAATAGGTTACTGAATAGATGTGTAACGCAGCGTGACAATTGTGGTGCGGTGCCGCGCGGCATCAAAAAGTACAATGCTCAACAGCTGAACCTGTAAAACTAATTATAATTTCAATTTACTGCCACGGCTACTCAAGCAATAAGCATGTGTACAGACGTACAGACTACAGTGAAGTACGTGTTGAAATGTACACTTGTGTGTGGTTTGTCTTGTAAAAAATGATAAGCGAGAGAGAAATGGTTGTATGAGTGAGTGGGAGAGACATACGCATCTCTCACACTAGGCGTGGAGCCAGGACTCCCCCTCATCTCACACTAATCTTCCACCCGTTTTCTAATCACCTTCTAATAATTTCTACATTTTTACTTTCCTTGCCTATTACCATAGGTAAGAAAAGTATTGCTTTCCAAAAAAATTTATGGTACCCTAATTTCATGTTTTCTATACGTTTCAAGGTCCCCTGAGTCCCAAAACATGATTTTTGGGTGTTGGTCTGTGTGTGTGTGTGTGTGTGTGTAATTTATACCCTTGATAGCTATTTATAAGCCCTATCAACTGACATGAGTCTCATTTCTGGGAACATTGCAGGAGCTCCGTAATATTCTTGAGAAAAATGGCGGATAATCACTAGAAAACCATGTTTTTCACGGTTTTCTCGAGAACGGCTCTAACGATTTTCTTCAAATTTATACCATGTATAGCTATTCATAAGCCCTATCAACTGACATGAGTCTCATTTCTGGGAACATTGCAGGAGCTCCGTAATATTCTTGAGAAAAATGGCGGATAATCACTAAAAAACCAGGTTTTTCATGGTTTTCTCGAGAACGGCTCTAACGATTTTCTTCAAATTTATACCTTGGATAGCTATTTATAAGCCCTATCAACTGACATGAGTCTCATTTCTGAGAAAATTTCAGGAGATCCGTAATATTCTTGAGAAAAATTGCGGATAATTACTAAAAAACCATGTTTTCCACGATTTTCTCAAAAATGACTTGACCGATTTTTTCCAAATTCATACCCTGTATAGTTATATATCAGCTCTATTAACTAGCATGACTCTCCTCCCTGAGAAACTAACAGGGGGTCCACCCCATCCTTGAGAAATTTACTTTGTAACCTCCTTCTCGTGCTTGAGGTAGGTGGATAGAGCAGTTTATGCAAAAGAACACACGTCGATATTTTACTTGTAGAACAGCCGTTTTGACAACTTTTGAAAAATCCTCAAATTTCATAATTCAAACAAAGGAAAATGTACTCTGAAAACAATAACAATAGTATAATCGTAGTTTTAATAAAATTATTTAGCCGCCAATCGGCATAATGTTATTCCCCTAGATTATCCTCGTTTAAGAATGAGGCTTATACAAAGTTGTGTGAGTGTACTACACCAGATTTTCGTTTTTGTAGTGTGTACTTACAGAACAGAACGGCACAGAACTGAAGGTGGTATACTATATAACCCTATCGAATAGGAAAAGGGAAAAAGAGAGACAGTTAATGGGTTCAGTTTCTAAAGTCAGTGTAAAAGAGTAGGAGGTAAATCAATGAAACATGGAATAATCCATGTAATAAGCGAAGACTAGAGTTTTATGTTTCCAAAACTATTGGTGAGTGATATTTTAGTCAAACCATTCATATTCAGTCAGTAACCTTGAGTAGTATTTCTATAACTAACTAATAACTGTTGAGTGATTTTTCAGTCTTACAATTTCAATTTACTTCTTTCATAAAATTGCAATTTAGTAGTTTTTTCTTTTAGAGAAACGTTTGTACTGTAGTTTGGCTTATACTGACGCTAATGTGCAATACAGCATACATACTAATACAGTTCTTGCAACTATCCACACTCTGCACTGCAATAATGGTACGTTATGGTGCTAAGCAAATGGTAACTCAACACAAAGGTTATACAGCTTCGCTATTAGCTCGGAGATAAAAGGCTCACATTTGGTGACTTTCTATACATTATGATAATTATTATATGAGTGGTAAAATCAATCAATAAAAATTTGAATGATTGAAGAGCAACGTTTTTAACATCAACTACAACCTCTTCATATAACAATTCCCAGAAACTATATTCAAATAACAGAAGATAACTATCAAACAGAAACAACTATAACCATCAGTAGCAAAGTAGGCTAATATTGGTATCAGCATTGATACAAAAAATCATCAGCCTACAGTAAGTTACAGCTTTGGTTTAAACAAGAGGACATTTTTGTTGTTAACAAAGCCCATCCATATTGTAGATACCTTTGGAACTTTGAAACTTTAAAATTCCAAGATAATAATAATTATTGAGTAGTATGTACGTCGTATGTGACGAACCACTTTCACCGAACGGTCACTCTGCGGGAGGTCGCCAGCTTCTTTCATCTACAACTCGTATACTCTCTCACTATGACTAGAGACCATGGAGTCCTGTCAACGCGTCTTCTCTCTCACTCTGACTCGCGCCCATAACGGTTGGCCGCTTCACTTCCGGCCTCATCCATTAGACTCTGTTAATGGACCACTCATGGCTACTCAGCTGCAATCGTGCATCTTCAACTGATATACGGTACACCACTTACAAAAGTTTCAAATTTAAAGAATTAGTAGAAAATGTTACTCTTAGATTAATGCAAATTTTCCTCCATTGAAAATCAACAAAGAAAAGGTATCTACGATATATTTTAATAGGAAAATGAGAGCGCTGCATACAAGCACTCAAGAGCTCAAGACTAATTATAAACGTTTGACTCATTATTTTCACATTGACACATATTTTGAAAAGACTTATTTGCAAGGAAAGTTCAGCTGTATGACCCCCATGTTCTAAAGGAATCAAACTGAATGTTCAATTAAATCTTCTAAAAAGTGTAAGTGAGAAAGACCTTCAAATCTCAGGCTCAAGTCCTGCATAAATCGACTATAAAGTTACATTTCCACATCAGACAGGAGAAATCTCTCATCAAATGTGATCTAATCTATGATCAAGTCACATGGCCTTTGATAAATTGAAGACAAGTTGTCTATTTTTTAACTTTTTTAGCATATTTAATTTGACAACAAAATCTTTCGGCTGGTTTGCCATCCGCAGGTTTGTGATCTCAGACTAGGTAGAAAGTAGGTACAAACCCTAACCTACAATAGGCAACAGACAAAAAACAACACACAAAAATTTCCACTCCATCCTTCTACCTAAGACCTGAGGATGGAAACCCAGCCAAAATATCTGGTTGTCGAGTAAGTTACTTTTAAACCAAAAGTTTCAAGGAGATAGGGTAAAAGTTTCATGTTGAGGGTAACAGAAATAATTCTGTATAATTATATAAGCACAAACTGATGCGCTGTTGAAGTTGGGGACCTATTTATTATACAGATTGAGTCATACTTGAGTTTTATACTTGATACTTTTGTCGTAAAAGTATGATACCGTAAGCTTACAGGTTGAAATTATGAGTGCTGACAAAGGCTGTAAAAGGATTATATACGAGTAGAATGAAAGAAAATCATCAAATAGTGATAGATTCACAAATGGAAAATATGAAGGAGCTCATGAAAGTCGACTCTTGTCTCTCCCACTTCAATCTTTATGACAACAATCTACAGAGTGAGTCATATGTATGGGAACCCTTCAATAAATTGGAGACTGTTGTAGATAAAATATTGTAACTTTCAGGATAAGTTATTGATTAAATACTCTACCTTTTGACGCACAACTGATTTTCAACCCCATATGATGTGGAACAAGAACGATGACATCAAGAAAATGTTCTATAATACTTCTATCCAAAATGACGGCTGATTGAAGTTTTAGTTTTTAAAGAAATAATTGATAAAGTTCAATCAGCCGTCATTTTGGATGAGAGTATTGGTCTGGCCAGAGAATTCGAACTGTAGCGCCAAAATCCCAGACTGCAGTTCTGCCAATAGCAGGCTTGTTTGCGCCAGCGCAGATCGTCCTGCTGTTTTGGCCTTGTCAATGTTAAACCCGTCAGTCATTCTTGTCTTGTCAGCCCGTTGTCTTGTTGCAAGACCGAATTTGTATTTTGTCATGTAATTTCGATTGGAAATTTCTTGTAAATAATTGTTTGAGTGTTGTGTGTGTGAATTATGAATATAACAGCGTAAATAGTGTTGAATTGAATTAATTTGAATTGGATTTGAATTTATAAAGAATCCAGCTTGAGCTTTGTTCGAAACACAGTGTATGACCTGCAAGTTGAACACAGAATCAACGCGAAAAGGCAGCCCGGAAGCAAACCTGTCTTTTTCCCAGATTTCATCCCACCCTGAACCTGATCAAAACACCTAATAAAGGCTTCAAAGGGCAAGTGGACAAGATTGGATTAAATCTGGTGAGTTTTTGCTCTTTTTTATTGTTCATTAATGCAGAGTTTAACTGTACAAATAACCTGGCTCAAATTGAAGATTAAATTTTGCCCCTTGTTTGTATTTGATTATTTGAATAGTAAATTACAGTCCTCTGGTAGCTCTAGCCTGAGCTTTGTTCAGAACATTTCTTGATCCTGCCAGGCCGGGATGAATTTTAATTTGTAATTTATTGATTAATTCACACACATTGAATTCAAGCAGTTTCGTATTTGTCCAATGTTGGCATGTTGAGAATGGTCTGATCTATGCTCAACTTAAGTTTTTTGTAGCCTTGTTCTAGAGCAAGGTTTCTTGTCAATTTGTATTTGTCTGAAATTAAATTTATTTCAGTTAAAATTGTAATTTTCCTGAAACAAGGCTCATCGTGCTCTTTTTCGGGAATTTGTTTGTTTGTTGGAATTTGTATTGTCCTTTTTGTTATACATGTTAGTGAAGGTTAATCACCAGCATGAATTTGTTTGTTCAATTCAACAAGTTATCGTTTGTTTGTGAGTTGTTGGAAGAACATTATCTAATCATATAGTTTTGTCTTCTGCAGTAACTTATCTTGTGAATTGATAATCAAAGTTTAACTTTGATAACTTACTAGTCGTGATTCTTCCTTTCATCTTGTTTTGAACTCATTCTTGTTTTATTGTCTGTTGTTTGTATTGTCGGGGCTGAATTGTTTTGTGTATGAGTTCAAGATGGAGGAAAAATTACAGAAACAAATCAGGGTGCATTGCGCTAAACTGGAACAATTGTATGCCAGATTGCAAAGAATTTATGAACTGTCTAAAAATGTCTCTGATCCAAAAGTTGCTGAGCAATTTTCAATCTTGTATCCTCGGGTGTCTCAGACCATTTCGGATTATGAAAGGACAGAATTAGTGGTTAATGAGTTGGAACTTGAGTTGAATAAAGATCATGTTGTAGCATTCAACGACTCACACCTAGATCTGTTTCAGTATATTGAAGTAGCGGCTAACACTCTCAAACAGAAAGAGGCGACTGATGCTATTGCTCAATCTTCGGCAGCTACAGCAGCTAATGCACAGCCAGTCGTGTCCGAGTCGGTACTGCCTAAAATCGACCTTCCGAAGTTTGATGGGAACCAGACTCAATGGTCGGTGTTTTATGAACTATTTAAGGCATTGGTACATGACAACAAGAGTTTGAACGATCAGCAGAAGGTCCAATATCTTGTAAGTAGACTTACTGGACAAGCAGCAAATATTTGTCGTCATTTGCCACCATTGGCTAATAATTATCAAATAATTTGGCAGGCATTATTGACCCGCTATAACGATCCACGGGCGCAAGTCGATGCCTATTTCAAACAAATTTTTGAATTTCGTCCAATAAAATCAGAATCAAAGGCAGGTTGTATTGCGATTTTGGATGGGTTTTGCAGTTCAATCAATGCAGTGAAGAGATTGCGACTCACTGATTTGTCAGACTCGATATTCCTCTATCATGGCTTGAGATTGCTGGATCCAAGTTCTCGTAGAAATTTTGAATCAGCCGTCCGTGACAAGGCTATGCCAACTTATACCGATTATGTCAAATTCATTGAAAAGCAAATTAAGACTCTTCCTTCTGATAAGAAACAGACTGAATCGTTTAATATGAGGCACTAAAAGGATAATAAATCAAAGGTGTTTGTGGTTCAATCTAATGATTCATCTAACGATGCATCTAGTAAAAATCCCAATTGTCTGAAGTGCTCAAAACCGGGTCATCAGTTAGTAGATTGTGCAAGTTTCTTGAAAATGACTCCTTGGGATCGTTATTGTTTGATTAAAGGAAAGTTTTGTTGTTTTCATTGTCTTGATGTGGATCATTTGAGTAGAGATTGTCGTAGTAAAACTCAGTGTGCTCAATGTCGAGAATCTCATCATTCTTTATTGCACTTTTCCAGATCAAGTTCCAATGAAGGTGTTGCGTCCTCATCGAACTCCAAGGCAGGTGGCACATCACCTATTAGTTGTTTTTCTACATCCAACGATGTAGAAAATTTGACCGTTGTGTTGTCGACCATCACTGCACATGTTTGGGATTGTAATGATCAGCTCTGTGATGTTCGTTTCTTGGTTGACACCGGGAGTCAGTGTCATTATGTTACAGCCAAATTGTGTCGGCGTTTGAGACTACCATTCCAGCCCATGAAAACCGTTGCTCGTGGATTCGGTGGTGGTACTAGTGAAGTTCGAGGTTGTTCTTGTGTGTCAATTCAGTCGAAGTTGGATCCTACCGTCAAGTTTTCGATGGATGCCACAGTGGTAGATAAAGTCATCGACAAGTTGCCTTCTTGTGAAATCGACAGATCCAAACTTCATCATCTTGAAAATCTCACACTGTCTGACGACAAATTCTACCTTCCTAGTAGAATAGATGGCATCATTGGTGTGGAGTTAGTTCCTCACTTGCTACGTGGGAGTCCTAGTATAGGTGAATCGCACAAATTGATGACTGTTAATAGTGTCTTTGGTCACATTCTGATGGGGTGAGCGCCGATTCTCACTTCAACAAAGAATGTGTCGAATTGTTTTACAGCCATCTGTAGTCCATTCGTTAGTAGTCAATCGTTGGATAGTTTTGTGGAACGTTTTTGGGAGTTGGAATCGTGCCCTGCACCAAGCTGTCAACTGAAACTGGAAGAGTTGGAGTGTGAGGTAAATTTTCGGAAGTCTGTACATCGTGTGAATTCTGGTCGTTTTGTTGTTGCCTTGTCATTTGCGGAACCGCCCAGCAGCTTGGGAGATTCATATGCTGTCGCCGAACGCAGACTGCTGACTTTGGAGAGATGACTAGAGCTTGACAGCAATACTCGTATTTCATATCATGAAATATTGATCAATTACCTACGTCAGGGTCACATGTCGTTTGTAGCAGATCAGACAGACCGAGGTGGTTACTACATACCGCATCACGCCATCATGAAAGCAAGCAGCACTACCACGCCCATCCGAATTGTATTTGATGCTGGTTCCAGAACATCATCGGGTTTGTCATTGAACCAGGTTCTTCATGCTGGTCCCAAATTGCAGACTGACATTTTTGTTTTGTTAGTTAATTTTCGTTTGTTCCCAATCGCACTAACTGCCAACATTAAACAAATGTATCAACAGATATTAGTGGAGGATTCCTGCCGTCGTTATCAGCATGTATTGTGGAGATTTTCGCCGGAGGATCCAATCGAAATCTATCAGCTCAATTGTGTTGTTTTTGGTGTTTCAAGCTCTCCATATTTGGTGCTTCGCACTGTCCACCAGCTTGTAGAGGAGGATGGGAATCATTTT
Source organism: Nilaparvata lugens (assembly GCF_014356525.2). Taxonomy (NCBI): domain Eukaryota; kingdom Metazoa; phylum Arthropoda; class Insecta; order Hemiptera; family Delphacidae; genus Nilaparvata; species Nilaparvata lugens. The sequence continues at coordinate 65,929,085 of NC_052504.1, read as the reverse complement.
CCAGCAGCCAAGGCGAGAATACCAAGAGACATGTTCATGGACGACTTAGTCACATCTGTCGCCACAGAGTCAGAGGCCGCGGAGCTGTATCGTCAGTCCAAGCAGCTGTTTGAGAGAGGAGGTTTCTCGCTCACAAAGTGGACTTCAAATTCACCATCAATGTTGGAGAAATTCTCGGAGGAAGAGAAATCGTTTTCGTACAAGGATTTCGAAGCAGACAACTCCTTGGCTATCTTGGGATTGAATTGGCAACCTAGTACTGATCTGTTTCAGTTTTCAGTCAAGAGTGGTGAGGTCGTCGCTACTAAGCGTTCTATTCTGTCAGTGATGGCTCGTATCTATGATACCGTTTACATTATTTCTAAAATGTCTTGTCCAGAAACTGTAGAAATTAGGAGTGGATTGGGACGAGAAGCCGCCTGAGTCTATCTGCACTCTTTGGGAGAATTGTCAAAAAGAGTTGCCTCTATTGTTGAAATTTGCTGTTCCACGTCACGTTGGTTTGTTTCAGGATTCTCACATCAGTTTGATTGGTTTTTGTGATGCATCATTGTCTGGTTATGGTGCGGTTATCTATGTGAAGTCGCAGAAGGAGAGTGAGGAGCCAAGAGTTGTATTATTATGTTCAAAGTCCAAGGTAGCACCATCTAAAGTTGTTTCAATACCTCGTTTGGAGTTGTGTGCGGCACTCTTGTTGGCAGAACTCATGAATTCAGTAGTCACTATTATTAGTGAACGTTGTCATGTGTCTCGTATTGTCACACTCTCTGATTCTACAGTCACCTTGTGTTGGATTAATGCTCCATCCGCGAAATGGCAAACTTTTGTTGGTAATCGCATCGCAAAAATACAGGATTCTTGTATACAGGAGTGGATGCATGTTGCCGGAATTGAAAATCCCGCTGACTGTTTGTCTAGAGGTTTATCACCAGTTGAGCTTGTGAACTTTCCGTTGTGGCTCTCAGGTCCATCATGGATAGCAGAGGACGAATGCGATTGGCCCGTCCAAACTCAAATGGAAGAGATTGTGGATCCACCGGAGGCGAAAAAACCGTCAGTGTTGACAGTCACAAAATCTCCTGATTGTAACAGCAATGATATTCATTGATTGGACGTTGTTCGGATAATGGTCGTCTTTTGAGAATTGTAATTCTTGTTCTCAAATTTTCACGAATCTTACCCTAATCAGAAGAATCAGATTTCGATGTTGCTGAGAGGTATCTATGTAAAGTGGTACAGAAGATATATTTTTCAGCTGAATTTGTGCAATTAGAGAAGGGAGAAGATTGTTCTATGCGCCAACGTCGCCTGTCTCCATTCATTGATAAAGGTGTGATTCGCGTTGGCGGTCGTTTGTCTCATGCTGGACTGGAATTTGAGACTTGTCATCAGATGATCTTACCAAAATCCGACACATTCGTATCGATGTTGATTGATTATCATCACAAGAAGAATTGTCATGCTGGACCTTCGTTATTGTTGTCCTTGATCAGACAGAAATTCTGGATACTGTCTGCTCGCTCTATTATTCGTATTTGTGTCTTTAAATGTAATCGTTGTTTCCGTATTCGACCTAGTAACAAAATTATATCCACTCCCAACTCAATAGTTGTGGTGATTGTTGCATTTTTTCTTTTGTGTTGTTTTTTGGTGTTGGTGCTTTGTTCTTTTTGTCATGTCTGGATTTTTCCTTTCCTTGGTTTTTTCAGTTTTGTAACTTGGCTGAAAAATAGTTTTTCAGAGGCGGGGGTATGGTCTGGCCAGAGAATTCGAACTGTAGTGCCAAAATCCCAGACTGCAGTTCTGCCAATAGCAGGCTTGTTTGCGCCAGTGCAGATCGTCCTGCTGTTTTGGCCTTGTCAATGTTAAACCCGTCAGTCATTCTTGTCTTGTCAGCCTGTTGTCTTGTTGCAAGACCGAATTTGTATTTTGTCATGTAATTTCGATCGGAAATTTCTTGTAAATAATTGTTTGAGTGTCGTGTGTGTGAATTATGAATATAACAGCGTAAATAGTGTTGAATTGAATTAATTTGAATCAGATTTGAATTTATAAAGAATCCAGTTTGAGCTTTGTTCGAAACACAGTGTATGACCTGCAAGTTGAACACAGAATCAACGCGAAAAGGCAGCCCGGAAGCAAACCTGTCTTTTTCCCAGATTTCATCCCACCCTGAACCTGATCAAAACACCTAATAAAGGCTTTGAAGGGCAAGTAGACAAGATTGGATTAAATCTGGTGAGTTTTTGCTCTTTTTTATTGTTCATTAATGCAGAGTTTAACTGTACAAATAACCTGGCTCAAATTGAAGATTAAATTTTGCCCCATGTTTGTATTTGATTATTTAAATAGTAAATTACAGTCCTCTGGTAGCTCTAGCCTGAGCTCTGTTCAGAACAAGTATCATAGAAAATTTTTATTGATGTCATCTTTCCCGTTTTGAAAATGCCTTTAAAATGATGTACCACACAATGGGTGTTTACATTTAAAATATGCCAGTTACAACCCCTAAGTCACCCCCTTATGAGAGGTTGAAATTCAGTTGTGCATCAAAAGGTGGAGTATTTATTTGACCAATAACTTATCTTGAAAGTGACAGTATTATATCTGCAACAGTCTCCAATTTATTGAAGGGTTCCCATACATATGACTCACTCTGTAGATTGTTGTCATCGAGATTGAAGTGGGAGAGACAAGAGTCGACTTTCATGAGCTTTCATGCTCCTCCTTCATATTTTCCATTTGTGAATCTATCACTATTTGATGATTCTCTTTCATTCTACTCGTATATAATCCTTTGACAGCCTTTGTCAGCACTCATAATTTCAACCTGTAAGCTTACGGTATCATACTTTTATGACAAAAGTATCAAGTATAAAACTTCATAGTCTCCTCCCAATGAAAAAGTTTATCATAATTTGGCATTATTTCGTTGGTGTCTGGTACTCGAAAAAGGTGGGATATGAATTAATCAATATACGTGCATTTTAAAATGTTCCTCGGGGTTACGAAAATTCACTACAGGAAGGCTATTATTCCACTTACCTAAATGAAAGTTGTACGTGCAGATGTAGGGATTCAAACAGTTTTTTCAGTATCTATAGAAGTTCAATGTGAGCTCCTTTGGAGACACGGCATACGTCAACACAAAAGTCTAGCCCAAACACGCCCTAACATCTAACGCCCTAACTGATCCTTCCTTCAGCTCAGCGATTTCGTTCGGCATTGGTGGGGTGAAGATCTTGTCTTTCACATAGCCTAAGAGGAAGAAGTCACATGGCATGAGGTCTAGTGATCTTGGTGGACACAGCAAAAATTGTTGGTCCTCCTCAGACGCGTGTTCTATCTAGCGTCGAGGCAGTGTTGTATTAAGATTTATGTACCGTCGAACTTCGTCATGAAAATGGGCAGAGCAACCGTCTTGCTGGAAAATTAAGTCATTCAATAGCTGAGGCACAGCCATAATTGCAACATGTCTTGGTACGTCATGCCGTTTCTGCATAAAACAACGGCCCATACACTGCCATTTGGTGGCAGACATTTTCTCTACTGTCTACACCTAGCAGGCAAACAGTTAACTAACTGCCCAGTACCCATGGAAAAAAATGTTTGGATTGCTCTTTCGTACAGTACTTGTTTCATCATTGTAAGAGGAATAGTCTTTTTTGTAATGAATTTTCGTAACTCCAAATAACATTTTGAAACTTTCTGTATAATAATAATTTTTTTTTTTCTATTTTCCAATGGATTTGTGATTATCACATGTAATTAAATGTAACATATATAAAATGTGGTTGAAGTTTGAGATGTGATCTGGTTCACAATAATTATCACCCAATTGATTCATCTATTAGCTTCAAAATTTACATTCAAGAAATTCATCTACAGGAAAAGGGATTCACTAGCAGTCATAGTTTACATCAAATGTGCTCTCCTCCACAATCGTATGATGTTCTATTAGACTGAAATTCCTGAAAGTTAGCTGAGTATGAGAGAGACATCAAAATGCTTATTTCCTTTCTTGAAGCTTGAACCTCTTCATTACATGAATTATTTAAGCCATATAATCACTTTTTCCAATGTAACCCACGTTTAATCTAATTATAAATTTCCAATGTAATACCTTTTGTTTTCATGCTCTCTTATGCGACCTATTGCTATGTAATGTTAGAACTAACTATATATCAGAAATACAATAGTTGTATATAATTTATGGAGCACCCTGCTGCGACTCATACAAATGTCATGTTGATGAAGGCCATCGAGATTACTTGACAAGCTGCAATCAATTGTTTATTATATATGTGGCCTGTGTCTGGTGCTTCACCATGTATGCATTGGACTCCTTCAAGTTATGAAGCTGCTCGTCTGTCTAAGTTCACTACATCGGAGAATTCCTTTGAAATGTTGCTGACTTCGAGGTCGATCGTTTTCGCCACTGTAAAAGGTAGAATCGCGCTTGCAACAGGTGTCCTTATTCAGTCAGTAACTAGCCATTTCGTCTGTTTTGGAAAATCCACTTTTGGCGCAAACTGCTACTGCAGACTGCACAAGTCTGCATTGCAATCAGTCACTAACCACTTCTCTGGTTCTTCCTTTCATGAAGCAGCATGAAAGCTCTATCTTTGCTTATGCGATATTTCAAGGAACATTTGAATTCCTCACATTAAAAAAAAACTAACAAGTTATTGTTCTCTATCAGCCATTCATATGTTGAGCTGATGGGGAACTCCTTTGAAAATCTCATTAAATAACTAAGAAACCCTATTTGCGCGATTGTAGGCCTACTGAAATGAAGTTTGTCTACGATTTATTTTAGCTTCTATTAGAATTATCAGCTTCTTGTGACAATATATTTTTTTATTGAATTTTCTTGTAGTACTTCCTCCCAATTTCGTCATCTCTCAATCATTTAATATTCAATCTACTCCAATTAGGATTGAGATCTTTAAATTGAGTAATTTAGCATTGAAGCATGATTATTTCGAGATCCAGAGCTCGACATTTCTTAAGTAATTTTCAACTCTACTCTAAATAAGTACTGTTTGCTGTGTAAGTACTGATATACTTGCAAAGCTTGAGCTCTAGTGAGGAAAATATTATGACAAATAAAATACACTACGATTAATAGTTTTTGCAATGTATAGAGTGAATTCGAATTGAGGTGGAATATTATTTGAGAAGCAATATTTTTGGAATCCAAGCATAACAAATGACTGGCTATATGCTGGCTACATTACTGTGGTCTGGGTCTCTGGGCGCAGTGATGGCTGATAATACAAATTGCACGTTGGACTTCATTCCACAGCGATGACTACCGGTGCCAGAGCAGTGCAACAACTTGCGTGACAGGGCAACCAATGAAATTCAGCCGTCCAACACTTGAACGTCACATTAGGCTGAGAAATTTCCAGCTGTCCTTGTTCACTTACGCGAGCCATCCACTCACCTTGAATCAGACACGTTACTCGTGCAGTTCCGTCTCTCTTCCAACATTGTTTCTTGTAATTTATAGAATCTTGTAATTAAAATTTAACAATTTCAAATGACTATTTTAATTTTTTCCCATAGTTTTTTTTTTGGATACGGATAACCAAGTGCAGCTCATAAACCACATGCAAGCATAACATGCATATCAAACTATATGTAGATATCTATAGCATACATTTGTAATCTCATATTTTGGTTATAAATTCCAAAATATTCCTGCCTATAGTTTACTCAATTACACCATCACCAGAAATGAACGAGTCGATCTCGATATGTTAAGACTAGATGGCCTATTATTCATGATTCAGAATTCATGACTATGAATAATCTCTCAAACGAAGTAAGAAAGAGACTTGGAAAATGTGAGTGGAAACTGGAAATTATAAATATTGGAAAGCAAAGAAGCTTGGCTGAATTTTCCTTGTGAAATTGGCAATCAATACAAATTGAATTTTAAAATGCATTTAGTTGCTCTGGGTCAATTTTCAACTGCCCATCAAACACATCTGGTACCATATCAGCAAACGCCAATCGCTCGCACTGTTGGATGGATAGATGGATAGAAACTATGATAGATTCACGGAAAATGATGTGAATTGAACGTAATTTACAGGAATACACCTGCATAACAAGAAGCTGTTGTGACCTTGGCTGCTGCAAATGGTATTGGGGAGGGGAACCTCAAGGCTGCGTGAAGAACTGGACCGTATTGATAATAATACGCAGCAATAAAACTTGTATGAAGTCATTCATTAAAACAAATACCTTGTGATAGGCCTACTGTTCTGTACGTGATTCTTTTTCTGAAGAAAGCCCATGCTTCACTACGAAGAAAGCCCATTCGAGCTATGGAAGTCCTCCCGTTAAAGATATATACTGAACCAATTTGTTGAAATAGCGTACATTGCAGTTGTAATGAAACCATGATTTAGTACAACGAATTTCAGAAATAAAATCTGACATTGTTTGCATTGGTCACTTCAATCAAGATTTATTCAATCCCATGTCCACGGTATCAAAGTTTGTTGCTGAATAGAGGACAGACAGTCGGTTTTAATATTACTTTCCTAGTAAAAACGTAACATCGGATGGCTTTTTGTTGGTGGGGAGACCCTTGAATTGATTATGAGCATCCTTCATACGCCAATATTAGAGTAAAAATCAGACTAAAGAATAAAATTATTCATCATAAATCAGCTGACAAGTGATTACACAGATGTGTGGAGAAGCCAGTCTAATGCTGTATTTCCATAAGGTCTATAGTAAAGTTTCAATCTAAAGGTACTTGTGGATGAGAATACTGCGTGAGGTTTACTGTTCACAGAACTACTAGTATATAAAAAATCTGGTGTGGTACACTCACACAACTTTCCTTGCTCATTGATCTATAAGCCTCACTCTTAAACGAGGATGATCTAGGGGAATAACATTATGCCGATTGGCGGCTAAATAATTTTATTAAAACTACGATTATAATATTGTTGTTGTTTTCAGAGTACATTTTCCTTTGTTTGAATTATGAAATTTGAGGATTTTTCAAAAGTTGTCAAAACGGCTGTTCTACAAATAAAATATCGACGTGTGTTCTTTTGAATAAACTGCTCTACCCACCTACCTCAAGCACGAGAAGGAGGTTACAAAGTAAATTTCTCAAGGATGGGGTGGACCCCCTGTTAGTTTCTCAGGGAGGAGAGTCATGCTAGTTAATAGAGCTGATATATAACTATACAGGGTATGAATTTGGAAAAAATCGGTCCAGTCATTTTTGAGAAAATCGTGGAAAACATGGTTTTTTAGTAATCATCCGCCATTTTTCTCAAGAATATTACGGAGCTCCTGCAATTTTCCCAGAAATGAGAATCATGTCAGTTGATAGGGCTTATAAATAGCTATCTAGGGTATAAATTTGAAGAAAATCGTTAAAGCCGTTTTCGAGAAAACCGTGAAAAACATGGTTTTTTAGTCATTATCCACCATATTTTCCGCCATTTTGAATTAAACTTTATTGAATTTATTGAATTTCTTATTGTCGGATCCTCATGGTATAAGGACATTATAAGTTAAAAATTTCAAGTCAATCGGTTGATTAGAAATGGAGTTATCGTGTTCACAGACACACACACACACACACCACACACACACACACACACACACACACACACACACACACACAGGTCTGTGTATGACCAACACCCAAAAATCATGTTTTTGGACTCAGGGGACCTTGAAACGTATAAAAACATGAAATTAGGGTACCTTACATTTTTTTGGAAAGCAATACTTTCCTTACCTATGGTAGGCGAATGTGGTCCGTTCCCAATTGATTCGGATAATTTGATATCTACTGTAGTGTTATATTCAGCTTAATTTGTCAATATTATTGATGACTAGCAGGTAACACGTGCTCCGCAAGGGTCTGTTTGAAGCACAAGTAGATTGAATTTAGTTTTATATTAATGCTGATATTGAAAGTATTATCAACTGTAATATTTTACAATAGAAATACGATTTGATTTATGTTTCATAAACTTTGTATCACAAATTGAATATTTTTGCTTTAATTATTTAAATTATAAGTTATTGATCGACAAAAATGAATATATATGGCTATAACCATCCTCGGTAATTAAGGAAAATGAGAATCTATGCAAAATTTTAAGTTAATCAGTTTGGTAGTTCGGACACGATGATAGCCTACTTCAAACATGTATTGTGTATCACGTCAATATTTATCAATTCAAAAATTTTTATTAATAAAATATTTATTTATACATTTTGTATAAGTCAATTCATTCCTTTATAAATATAGTATAGCCATAGAATAAAAAAATATATATATATAATAGAAAAAGTATTAGAAGATAGAAGATAATAACCGTTGAATATACTAGTGTATCTATGACCATTCTCAAACAAAGTAAAACAAACTGGAACCTTGAACTGATACTTGACGAACTGCGAATAGGTCTATAACTATCCTCGGTAAATTAAGAACCTTAATGCAAAATTCAAAGTTGATCTGCTCAGTAGTTGAGACGTGATGATGCGTCACTCGTGTATGCTCTATCCCCTATTATCCCGTACGTATTCGCTTAAATCCTATTTCCTATAAGCCAATTCTTTTCTTTATATATTATAGATGGATAAGTTTGAACGAGATTAGACAAAATAAGAGAATGTCAGTAAAACTTCAGAGTAGAATTCGTATTTTATTGTAATGCGTTGATAGAAAAATAAATTTGTGAGGTGTTGGAAATGCTACAGCTATTGTATTGGTCATCTAAGCGCCGAGTGTTGGCTATGGTTAGTTATTGATGCCGGTCGCTAGTCCGACATGCCGACTTCACTTATCCCGTACATCAGCAGCGAAACTCAGAAATAACTTGCAGCCGTGAGCCGTGAGCCGTGAGGCGAGACAGGCGAGCTTGAGTTATGCTAAGAGGGGCGCCTCAGCTCTGCTCCACAATGTACGCCTCTCTCCGCTCTCCTAAACAACACTCAATGTGATTTTGCTGCTTTCGCTTGTTGTCTACCTATTGAAACAGAAATTATGGGCTCGGCTCATAAACTAATTCCAACACTATGTTATGCCGGATACATGTCTTGCGAGTGAGCTAGCAGAGCTGCAACAAATTCCTTTGTAGTAGATCAGATAAATGCTGCCAACAAATTGGAGTCCTGAACAAGTGGCTAGTATAATAGGTACAACACAGGCTGGGAACGTTTTCCTCATAGCAATGCTATCGATAGAATATTCGAATTAGATATAATGTTGGTAATGTACCTCATTATTATCTATCGTACTTGGAATAGTGGGAATTGCAAATATTTTCGAAAGGTGAAGTTTTAATACTTTTCTAGTAGATAAATTTTCTCTAGACACTAGCCCTAGACTATCATAAACACAATGGGCCAAACCTTTTTCTTGGAGATTTCATATTGTTATCCTACTCTCAGTCAACAATTAATATTATCTTCTGAAATTTGAATTAATATGCACCTCCTATTATTGGCTTGATGTACCGGTATTGCAATCATCTTTCGAGCTACAATTATCATTAGCTAATCATATAATACACATAGATTCTAGAAATACCTCTATACCATTATACATGATTGTTCATTATACATGATGGCAATCATATAGGTGTTAATATTACTAACACCTATATATAGGTGCATATATATATGAATCATAATATTACCGGTGATACCAAGGTACCTAGAATAGGCCACGCGCATCTCGATCTCTTAATGATCGGAGTCAAATGATCGGTGTGACGTCATTGGTGCTCTAAATATCTATGCTTCCTATCTTTTCAACGTTAAATTGAGCAACTTTGTGAGTCTTTTCCTCAAAGAGTAAATAACTTTTAAGTCCCATCGACATCTCCTACGATTCATACAATATTTATCTCCAATTTTTCTAGAAATCTAATACTTTTGGACTGCTGGATCTTTCAGAATGATCGATTTTGTAAGAGGCTGCACATCGAATACCTGTTGCTTTCTTATTGAAAATTAACATGCTTTCCCTGACTCTTTTGTAATCCAATTACTCAATGCTAATGAATTTGATAAATTGATCATTGAATAAGGAATTAAAAACGTCAAAATATTGATTGCACTATAATACTATTTCTCTCAAAATCCTTATTTATCTTGTCTGTGTACTCTATATCATATGTAGAATTAATAGAACATCTTGCCTAATTTCTTAGGAGGATCACTTTTACCAGGAAAGTTATGGCTTTCACATGCTTGATCAGGAAATAGTTTTCTGGTTTAATCTCTCTAATAATTGGAAACTATAACAAAATACAATTTTAAAATATAATTAAAGCATGCATACCGCGTGGGGAATTTACAATAATTTTATTGAGAATTGTATTGGATAAATACATGCTCTCGTATTGTGAAACATATATTTCTCATTTATTATTTGTAAGAGGAATTCTCAATATTGATACTTGTTCTCTTATTGTAAAACTCTCATTCTTCATTTATTTGTGAAAGGGAAAATCAACTCTTCATGATTCAATGATAATGTATTTAATGAAAATGAATCATACATTGAAAAGTATACGTATGAATATGAATTCATACTATAAGTATCCTACAATATATTCCTTCAAATAAACTTGATAATTCTATAAGACAAGTGATCGGTTGAATGCCTCTTTGAAAGGCTACGAAAAGAATGATAGTATCTTCAACCAACTCGCAGGGCATTTATATTCTAGAAATTAAACTCTCATATACTTAAAACAGGATAATGTGTGGTGAATTCCAATTCTTTTCAATCTCCACATTATTTTCCTATTTTAACCGGAGAGATATAATAGTTGGGCATATTTAAAGATATTTTTTTCAAATTGCAATTTATTCAGTTTATAATGCATTTATGATGTGAGTGTTATACTATCACCCCATACTTTCTTTTGTCCCATATTGGGGATTTTTACCACATAAAGTGTGAGTGATGTATATGTGATAAAAATTGTGTTTCTAGATTGTGCCTTGGTCACTGAGTAGAAATAATTTTGAATCCAGAGTTCTTTATCGAAAATTCAATCGAAATTTAATTGTTGATCAATCCAATATTGTTTGTTTATAACAAACAAAATAATCAAATATCATAATATAATATAATAAGGAAGGAAAGTGGTGCGTTACCATCTTCATCCAATGATCATGCACATTCTCCTTCTGATGGAATGCCCTGCACTAACAACCTTTATTCTCTGCAAAACCGCTCTTGATTTCATTTTTATCAAATTGATATTAGATTTTCCTTTATATGTCTTCTGCGTTGAGATTTGTATTAGAATCAGTTTTGAAAGGATAGATATCGGTTGAGTTTGCAGAAGAATATCACAATGAACAAAGGAAACAGCTCGAATGTGTACAACGTAATAAATAACGAGAAAGCTAAAGATAACTATTAAAGTATTCAAGCCAAGCCTGATTATTATTGAATATTATTCTTTGAATCAATACAACTTTTATTAATTCCACACATCCACATTTTACATTTTCTTAATCTATTCATTGAGATTTTCTCGTAAAAATAAATTGTTTATTTATTTAATTAACGATGTTACTTTTTGAATTAATTACATGGTTCCTTTCATATGATGATATTACGTCAAAATAGAATTACCATCGCTAAAATCTCATATCCTACATGATTATAAAACAGTGATTGAAGAACTATAGGCCTATATTATCATTCAAAGTATTACTAGGAGAGAACTAGGCTATATTCAGTATCTTTCTCCACTTTTTAATTGTTAGGATATTAAAATTTTGAATAAAAAACCTGCAGTAGAAAACCTTTGAAGACATTCATCTTTTCAAATGTTGCAAAATTAAATCTATTCATTCCTTCTACGAATATCCCTTCTCATAGAATCAAATGAACGTTCTCTATCTCCAAACCGGTATGCCCTTACATTATCGAGCATTCTGGAAGATCTAGGAGTTCAAAAATGATGAATTTGTAAAAAAATTAAGATAAATATTGTATAAATTGTAGGAAATGTCGATGGGACTTGAAAGCTATGTACATTTTTTAGAAAAAGACTTACAAAGTTGCTCGAGAAAAATAAAGATAAATATTGTATATGACCGTAACACACAACTATCACCTGATTAAAGTATGTGGATATGTGTATATCATTCTTTCATGAATTAAGAGTGCACTCCTAAAGGATCAAAGATGTTGAACCGGCAAGATGTTCTAGTGATTCTATGTAGGCCTAATATACAGTAGGCTACACAGACAAGATATCAAGGATTTTCAGAGAAGTAATATTAGGTCTATACTCCAATTAACGTTTTCACGTTCTTAATTCCTTATTCAATGATCGATTTAGCAAATTCATTAGCATTGAGTAATTGAATTACAAAAGAGCCAGAGAAAGCATGTTAATGTTCACAATAAAAAAGCAATAGGTATTCGATGTGCAGGCTCTTACAAAATCGATCATTCTGAAATATCCAGCCGTCCAAAGGTTTTGAATTTCCAAAAAAATGAAGATAAATATTGTATAAATCGTAGGGAATGTCGATGGGACTTGAAGGTTATATACTTTTTGAGAAAAATCCTTACAAAATTTCTCAATTTAACATTGAAAAGATAGGAGGAATAGACTTTTAGAGCACCAATGACGTCACACCGACCAGCTGGTTTGGATTTGTTACTGCGCATCTTTTCGTGGCCACTACCTTGTATTCTAGGTACATTGGGTGATACTAGAACGGCAATACTGGATGAGACCATATGACTCACTAATACATACGAGATAATGAGAGATTAATGCTTGTGAGATTCATGCCTACAGAATTTATACAGCATTAGTGATTTCGGAATTGAATTATTGTTAGGTTTTCTGTTAGAGTGAAATTGGATGAGAATGAATAAAAGGAACTTAATATTAAACTAAAGATTCCAGATTCTATGTTTTCCTGTGACAATAATAATTGTGGCGTTCCTATCATTTGATGAGTTGGTATTCACAATGGGATACATTCACAATGTCGAGCAAGTAGAAACAAGTGGTCGGACAGTTTGTGTGGAATTTTGAATGTGGCCATCAGCCGTCAGCGATGAACCCAGCATCACCGTCATCACCTTCTTTGGAGGTTAACAGTTGCGGCCTGCTTTGAAATGGCCGCTGGCGTTTGCGTTAATAGGCAGCAAAAAGAGAGAACAGCCAAGTGTGAGAGAGATCTTCGCAGATAAGCGAGCAAACGAGAGAAAAGTGTTGGAGGAAATGAGCAAGAGAACAAGGACTGCATCCCTAAAGCGATGGGATGGGCTGCTTGCTGCTTGCTGCTCGATACGATACACGCCAGATTCCCAACTGGCCTGTTCGCCTCAGGCTCTTTTGCAAATTCCCTGCTATCACTCTTCCAACCTCAACTTGCCCTTTTCAGCTAAAACTCGAAAACTGCTGTCCTTCTTGTTCCGCAGTAGCAATAGCTCTCACGATACTCTAAGGTCTATCAAATTATGCAGCCTAGGAAAACTAGTCGCATGCATCAAGCTTGCAAGCTTCCAGATCACTATCCTTTTTTTTCCAAAAGCATCTTGGTGTTCAGTTCTAATTACTTTTCTCCCTTCTTATAAGATTCAAAATGTGGCACTCATCCGGAGCGTGTATATCCCCAAATTAAATCTTGTTTATTTTTTCTGATGGATTATATGTAAAATAATGCCACCTATATGTACAAAATAGGAAATTACTTCAATAGTAATCAGTTTATTATCAAATAGAGAAAACTTTGCAGAGTTCGAAAAGATTTGGGAACCTCAGTGAGAATTCTATAGCCACTATTACTATTATTACAATTACTAGGTCTACTATTTCTATTACTTCTCTTACTACCAGTTATAGAAAATGAGAATTTGAAGAGTTGGAGAATTGGAGAATTTGAGTGCTCAGCCTGATCGGAGAAAAAATGATAATAGTATTATTTCATTATTCTAAACCAAGGAAAATTATATCAACAAGAAACGAGAGTGTTTATAAATCAGCCTTTCGCTGATTCATATCCTGCTCATAATAGATAATTGGTTCTTTATTTCCTTTTATGAAGCAATAAAACAAAAATTAATTTAAACGGATCAAACCCCATGGACCACGACTAACATTTTAACTAGGCTCTTGGCTTTGATTTGTTTGTTGTAAAATTCGCCATAAATCTTCAGTTAAAGATGTAATTTTATACTTCTCATCACAAACTTATTTAAGAAAAATAAGCTTCGCTTTCCCTCCGAAAAGGAAATATTCTCTCTCTCGGCTCTCTCCTATACTTCCTATCTATGCAACTGCAAAGGCCTATTATGAAAATATTACCGGAGTGTATAACTAGTCCTACTGTCTTATTAATAATGTTTACTTTTCCTAGTGTAAATTATAATATTTAACTATATGAGAAAACAAGTATGTATAAGCGGTCTTAAGATGGTATCAGTGAGTTAGTGAATTCTCTACAATCAAATTATTCTTGTATTGCAAGTTTCGTCGTTTAAAATATCGTTCTTTCGTATGAGAGTATCTCCCGAGATTTGAATTCGTTTCTTTTAGCGAATTCTGCAATGAAAAGTGATAGCATTCCTCTTTTTAAATCACATTCTTGTGTCACTTTCAGATACTGGGTAAGCTCATCCTATTTTACGGTCGGCGAAGTCGACGCTTCATTTCTCAAAACGCTTTTTTGTGTGTGGCGCTGACTGTCCGTCTCCTGAGGAGTGAAAACCACAAGAATGTCATTTTTACGGCCTATAAAATGCAAGAAGGCGATAAAGACCATGTTATAAATAGACACACTGCTACAACCTTCTGTTATAGCACGTCATAAATTGGACTCATCATGTACCTTTTCTCTCATAAAATCATTTCCAACCCCTCCACTCAACTATCCACTGCATCTTGTATCTTGGCCACGTTCAAAGTTTTATCACCCCATTGTTGTTCAATTAATTAATCAAAAAATCTCAAACTTTTTTCATATCAGTGAACTATTTTCAAAAGCTATATGAGAACATTTCAACAAGTAAAACTCTATTCGAATTCCAACACTAATAATTCTATATTTACATCAAAGAAAAGTGCGTCAGTGGTAAATGCATCCAAGTGACAAAAAGTAAGTTTTAAGTGATCTTTGATAAAAATTGAATAGACACAGTTTTATATTGAAAATTGTAAATTCATGTGTCTAATGCCCGGTTTCACCAAGCTCGGTCAATACATATGAACATGGTCAACCGGATACGCTTTATATATATAAGTGCACTAGAATTATGGATAGAATCTATAGTCATAGAAGTCATAGTATGTTCAGTGCACTTGTGAAGCGTAAGCAATTTGACCATGTTCAAATATTATCTTGACCGAGCTTGATGAAACCAAGCATAAGTAAGTGTTCAAAAATATATAGTTTTTTTGACGTTACTGGTAATAATCGATTTTCTAAGGTTTTTAATAAGAAGTGAACATCTATGTAAATAATGTCAGATTTCGAGAAAATACGAAGCTTGAAGTTCATTGCTCCTGTCGCATCTTGTAGCCTGAACAAGTAGCATATTCATTAAATGCTTCAGAGCTGGAAGAATTTCGTAGAGTTGAAGGAATTTCCATCTATACCCACTATAATGGGAGAAGAACGTTGATTTAATTGTGCCAAAAGGCTTTTTATTAACTAATGGAATGATGAGGAAGATCAGCAAAACATGGTTGGTGTTGGCGTTGGCAGAGGCAGGCGTGTGGCCTTGAGCCGACACCGGGAGGCGCTGTGCACCAAAAGTGCAAAAAGAATAGGTCACTTCGCCTTCTGCGGAGATTATAAAAACAGGTGTTAAATTCGTCAAAAAAAGAAAAACTTAAACGCCGAACAACACGTGAGCTTGCTTTTTCGATTTCATTACAGACAGGACACGAATTGTGGCAAATGGTCTGCACCTCCATAAAAATAGCTTTATAGATACGAGCATTACCGTATATATGATAGAGCCACTTTCAATCTACCTACTGC
Source organism: Nilaparvata lugens (assembly GCF_014356525.2). Lineage (NCBI taxonomy): Eukaryota > Metazoa > Arthropoda > Insecta > Hemiptera > Delphacidae > Nilaparvata > Nilaparvata lugens. Next base: position 65,913,053 of record NC_052504.1, on the reverse strand, counting down.
TTCGAATGGAATAGTATAATCTTTTATGCGCATATCAATATCACGCTCACATGAATAATGTATAATTGTGAGAATAATTACTTGAATTATTGGATATTAGCTAAGCCTGCTAGAACAGAGTGGGTGAATGAAATTATCTTAGATCGTCGACTATTTGGTGAATATCACCATCGGTTTAATGTGCTAAGAAATCATGAGTACCGATTTTTTGAGTACATGCGAATGTCAACTTCAACCTTTGATTATATTTTGACGAGTGTGAAGCCTGACTTGGAAAAACAAGTCACTAATTGGAGGAATCCAATATCTGCTGAAGAAAGACTTGTAATAACACTAAGGTAACCATATTTCATAGAAATATGAATGAAATGAATTAGAATATCCTTACTTTTGATTTCAAAGTACAATAGGTGAATTTTCTCTTTCGAATAATCAAATAATACACATTACAGGTGAATTTGGGGGAAACATTAAATATATACTAGTGTACTAGATGGTGGGAAAATGTAGTAGAACAAGTGCATTATTATGTACAAGAGTAGACCACTACTATATTATTATAATTATACATTTAGTAGGGCACTCGCACTTTGACGCTCCAAAAAACAAACCAGCTTGTTCCAAAGTTTGATGCCACGCTCCGCTCTGCCAGTAGACGCTTCCAGTGTGTTTTAGCTCATTACTTAACATGATATATTGTTCACGACGCTCCTCTACGCCACGCCACGCTCCGCTTTCAGTGTGTTTGTAGTTTGTACCCTTATAGTGAATAGGAATTTATTCAATGCTATTTTAAGGTATAAAATTAGTACCGTACCGGATCCCCTTAAGCCCAAATATATTTTTATTATCAAGTTATATTAAATTCACATCTGTTTTATACAAATTAGTTCTAAAGGGTCTACCACCCAGTGAGAACTTTTTGCAAAATATTGTAAAAGCAAACCTGCTAGGGTATGGCGAAGGGCTAAAGGGGCAAAGCTCTGCTACATTTTGAAACTCTCGGGTTATATTTGTTTCTTACATCTTAAAAATATCTCTTGAGTGTTAAAACCGAATATTCAAAAACCGTTGCATTAGTTACACTATTCTATATAGGGCACGAAGAGGTTATGGTTTCATTTCCACACTCCGAATAAGATTTTAGTGAATATTGATATTATATTATTTTACTAGCTTGCCCAGCGAACTTCGTATCGCCAAAAAGTCAATGTATCTCATGTCACACTAACCGGAGTCTAATGAACCGGGCATAATTGTAAGTAAGAATCAGTACCATTTTCTATTTTTTTTATATAGGCTATGTTTTGTTCTTATACGGTACTTGTATATGTGAATTCAAATTACTTATTCAAATCTTCACATACACATCACTTGGCAGAAATTAAGGCAAACTTCTAGTCAGTGAGCTACCCCTGTTATATCAGTAATTATTGAAGTTATTGACTTAATTTTTTTTAAAGAGGAGGAAAAAGTAAAGCGCGCTAGCCTTTTTTGATACAATTAATTCAATTTAAATATTAGATATAGCTGTTTCAAAACCAACCTTTAGTAAGGGCGACTTTCAATAATATCAATCCCAATTCTATCACTTTCTAAACTTTTAAATACTATTAATACATCAAAACTGTATAATTCATGCAATATTAAACACACATACAGACATTTATTTTGATATATATATAGATTAAATTCTCTACTTTCATGAAGAAATTAATTTTCTCTCTTGATGTTGCTTGTTGATGGGATTTTTCTTCACACATTGAATGTCTATAAAATCAATAACACTTTCATTACTCAATTTTCATAGCATGTGCATCAACTTTCTCGCAGGTCAAACAAAGAACATACGGGAAACAGCTTCTAATAGAAGTCCAACCTAAAACATTGAAAGATAAAACTTTAATAGGAACATTATGATTACTGCTACTGTTATGAACTAACACACAAACAGACATTCATTTTTATATATAGACATTATCAGGGAATAAAGCTGTGTCCATACTCAACAAATGTTCGACTATAACATGTTTGTTAAAAAAGTTTGGGCAAACTTTATTATGTTTGACAAACAATGTTTGCCCGCGGCCAGTGTGGACGCGTCACCTAACAAAATATTTGTAAGTGGGAAAACAGGTTTCATGTTTTACAGCTGTCAACTCTGAAAATGTTTGGAAAAACAGTAATTTTTTGTTTGTCAAACAATGATTGTCCAAACTTTTTAAAATCTTTGTCCCTGAGCTCCTCAACAAACATGTTTGCCGAACATGTATGTCGAAAATTTGTTCAGTGTGGTCATGGCTTAATACCTTTTTTCAACGATAGTAAACCCTGTTAATTCCAAAAGATATCTTTCACAACAAATAATCTGATAGAAGTAAATCTCTTTCTATCAAGAGACTTGATATTATTGTATATTTGAGACTTGTATATTGTTGAACCTGCTTGTTGGAGGGAGAAGAGATATCATCCTAATTTCCACCAATCTGGGATTTCAGTTCGATTGCCAATACAGAGCATACAGCAGCATCTCACTCGAACATGAATATGAGTCAGCTGCATGAGCGAATAAACCAATAACGGCTTTTTATGTGGTTTCTTGTTCATGGCGATTGAATATTCATGAGTTGTGATTGTGATTTTAATACTAAAACAAGCCGATTGGAATATTGATGAGGCTCACGTAGACATTTTCGCCATGTCAATCCTTGATGTTTAATATAAATATTTTGATTTATTGATTCTAATCGGACAGTTTGGTAACAGCTTCGTGTAAAACTATAAAAACAAGATCCCAGACCAACTTCTTATTTGAAATTAAATTGGTTTTTGCATCAGGATTTGTCTCCTAATAAGTGCTGGGTTCACATTATTAGGTCAGAATCAAACGCGTAAATTGAATGCTCAACCAACGAGCACTCACGACGACAACAAATCTTTATAATTTTATGGAGAGTAGTAACTTATTCTAACCATTGACAATTTTTGAACACAAATGATTCTAAGTACAACTTGATGGATCCATGTCAGATGTTAAGTGCATCAGTTTGAAATTGATAAAACAAACATTTCCTTGTTCGAAATGAATCAAGTATCTAATCAAATTAGAAGTTATATTAGAATTGATTCAAATAAATTATTCATGTAACGTATTCGATAAATGTAGAGCAGAACAACAGATAAGCCCGCATAACAGTAAAGGATAGAGAAACTGTTGTCAAGAAAAAATCTATAATCAACTGTATAGGAATATTTTGTAAGTTGCCAATGACAAAATGAATATTAATGAAAAGACGATTTCAAATTAAATTTTCCAAATCTGATCTCGTCTTATACAAATTTCTGAGGCCCGGAGTGTATCTTGAACTATTCATTTATTAAAAATTTAAGAAAACAATACTGACAAAGCCCAGAATAGTATTAATCAGTGTTATTATAATACAACTCTATCGAAAAGAGTATATAAGAGTACATCTCTACACAGAGAGTAAAGCTATTTATAGTAGGAGTTAACTCTTGGCACATATAAAAGGACACTACGAGTATATGCCATGTTAAAAACACAAAATGATTACGGTTCTAACTTATTACTGTGTCGAATAAATAGAAGTTGACTATTGGTATATACTCAATATATTTTTTATATTGGGTATAATATACACTCAATTGAAAAATATCATCTATGAATTTGGCAAAATGAATACATACGAAAATTGGCCTTTTTCTTTTGCTTCAAATTAAAATTAGACTAAGAAATATGTTGCTTGAATTTAGGTTGATTTGTTAGACTTTCTTGTCTGTTTGTGGAGTCTATAAATACTGTTGCCTTTCACTCATCCACCCACTCAAGTTGTATTTGTTGAGCACAAGTTGTTTATGCATTGAAGAAGCAGCGCAAGTTGTGTGAAATAGTTTGCGATTACGATTGAGTGGCGCCTGGAGCTTGACGCGACAGCAGAGTAGACGTCCAGACGGGAGGCTGCTGCTCTGCTCTGTTCTGCGCTGCCCACGGCTCATCAAAGTCCCCAGGCGCCTAAGCCCGGCTCGCGATCAAAATTTATGCGATCGGAAGCTGCTGCTGGCACCCGCGCCGGAGAGGGAGAGAGAGTGAAAGAGAGAAGAAAGATAAAAGGGTGAAGAAAGTAAGGAGCAAAGTCACCGGTTATCCTTCGCCGGGCGCCACCTCGACTGACGCCGTGTGTGCTTGCCTGTGCCTTGTCATTATCATTTTGTAAAAGAAAACTCAAATTCTATCTCTCTCACAATTACACCCCACCGTCTTTCCGTGTCCAAACGTTTTCCCCTTTCTCGCTTCACAATTCACATCTCAATAAGCGTCGAGAAGATACCTAATACAGTAATACACCACAATTCATTTAGTTCGAGCACCGTATTAAATATTCATAGCCCTAATAACATACTGGTTTAGACTGATTGCTATTGAAATACTATTTGAATTAAATTATATGTGTTGTACTGATAAATTTTTGATTATTCTATGCCTTATGTACAATTATTGCTACCTCCTGTTAAAGTTTGACTATACATTGACTACATACAGTACATTGACTCATACAGTAGAGTATCTAGTTAGAAATTCTTGTATTCTCTTCGAATTCCCATGACATCCTCTAAGCCTAGAACCCTGTTATGCAGGCGTATTGCTATGTATTTGCTTTGAAAGCTTACAATTCGAAAAAATAATTCAAGGTAGCCAACCTACAGTATTAATAATTATTAACATCAAGATTGATTAATTTACATGGACTGAAGGTGATAACATGACTGTAGGCTGCCTTGCTCTCAGATGATAGAAAAAAGATTGATTGCTTTTATTCTAACTATAACTTCACTTGAAAAACATTTTCATATTTATTTGACTGTAATCTTTGGACAAATGAATGTGTTTAAAATTGACCTGAATTTAATTCAGTAGCATTTTAAATATATTTTTCAAATCTGTTGCGAGTTTTGGATAGAAATTCACTCTTTCAACTGCAACACTGCAAGCTATTGTTAATTTGTGAATCAAAATATTAATGAGAATACATAAAATATGAATATATAGGCAGTGTTAACATATAATTGAAATATGAATATGATATACATTACTCTTCCAATTTCATTGGGTACCTTTATTAATGAGTATTACCTATCATTTAAATATAGTGATTTCTACTTATGTAGATAGAACTTTATTATTGTATTTGATTGTTGTTATCAAACATCGACATAATAATTCCCTCAACAAAATTTCATTTTAAAAGGATTATCAAATAAGAATAATTTATAAAAACAAGTAGCCTAACTTTTTTGCTGCACTTCAAGAAAAATACAAAAGTTCACACACATTTCTTGCATATTATAAAAGTTACGGTTAGATTGTAATTTCGAATACAGATGCTTTGAAGGAGACATATTACAAACTCGGAAAACAAGTAGGAAAAGGTGTTGAAACACGGTGTTTCTTGTTTCAGATAACGAGGAAGCAGACGCCTTCACAAGCAGCAGGCAGCAATGGAACAAAGAGGCGAACATGGCACGATTTACCTTCACGCGGTGCTGTACTTTGTGACACTTGTCTCAGGGAACACCGAGCATAAGGTGCTGATGTTTTATTGCTCTAGACTCTAGAATCACACGTACACTCCTTTCTTCTGCTTCACTATTCAATAGAATAAACTACATTATTGGCAGCTACTGTGTAGACACGATCCGGTCTTCACAATGTTATCTATTTGTAAAAGATCATTAATGTGGACTTGAGGAATGTGTCATTACACTACTATTACGCGTATTTGCTAATTATCAATCAAGTAGCTCGAGCCTCGAGTACTAGAATTACAATGATCAAGTTCAGTAATGAACTATAATTTATACACACTCAAAATGATGATCTAGGCTTATCATAATAAATGAACGTTTTAAAAAAAAATTCAATAACCATACATCAAACTGATATTATCCTTCCGATAGGCGCGCGGGCTACAGGTGTAGCCCAGTACTTTTATTTCTGCTGTCCCCATGTTATGGGTATATCTGGTGGGATGAGCAGTTCAGTAGCTGCCTTTGGTGGCTCTGTCCACCTGTTCCCCCCCAACGAGAAAATCGAAATCTGACTAGACAACATTTTTGTACCATTTTTGTACCTTTTTGTACAACCAACCAAAAATTTTGTGCCCTAACCATAACCGAGATACAAGCAAAAAAAAAAGGGGGGAAACAGGAGGGCACTTTTTTCCCACCTACAACAAACTTGAAATCTGACTATACCATATTTTTGTACCATTTTTGTACCATTTTGTACCACCGAAAAAAATTTTTGTACCTCAACCATTACCGATTTATAAGCAAAATAAGAGAGGGGGAACAGGTGGACACTTTCCCCCCCCCCCCCAGATCAAAAATGAAATTTGACTATACCATATCATTGTACCATTTTTGTACCCTCCAAAACCGTAGAGAAATAATATTTTACCCTCACACTAACCGAGATTCAATCAATATAAAATGCGGGGGAACAGGTGGACACTCTTCCCCCCCCCCACAACAAACTTGAAATCTGACTATACCATATTTTTGTACCATTTTTGTACCTTTTTGTACCACCAACCAAAAATGTTGTACCCTAACCATAACCGAAATACAAGCAAAATAAAAAGGGGGGAAACAGGTGGGCACTTTTTTCCCCACTACATCAAACTTGGAATCTGACTATATCATATTTTTGTACCATTTTTGTACCATTTTTGTACCATTTTTGTACCATTTTTGTACCCTCCAAAACCGTAGAGAAATAATATTTTACCCTCACACTAACCGAGATTCAATCAATATAAAATGCGGGGGAACAGGTGGACACTCTTCCCCCCCCCCACAACAAACTTGAAATCTGACTATACCATATTTTTGTACCATTTTTGTACCTTTTTGTACCACCAACCAAAAATGTTGTACCCTAACCATAACCGAAATACAAGCAAAATAAAAAGGGGGGAAACAGGTGGGCACTTTTTTCCCCACTACATCAAACTTGGAATATCATATTTTTGTACAATTTTTGTACCTTTTTGTACCACCAAAAAAAATTGGTGTACCTCAACCATAGTAGTGTACACTTGAAAGTTCTGCACAAGGCCAATAGGAGACGAGGGGCATGGCCTAAAACCACGCCCCCTTCCCCCCCTCCGCCCCCCAGCCTTAGTGTCAGCCATTTTGGCCATGCCCCCTAGCTTCCTATTGGTTGGGGGCGTGACCAAAGTGGAGTATGCTTAGCCTCTTGCTTGGCGTCAATCAGTAGAGCATGAGAGTTATTTTAATAATTATAAAATCTGGTCGTGGTTTTCCTAGGATATAATCTCACTAAAATCTTCATAGGCCCAGACATGAGCTTTCACAATAATACTGATAATTTATAAAAAATATATATATATATAAAACTCATATCCTATAGTATTGAGGAATAAATGAATAGTACACCATAAAAAATTTGATACATATATTAACAAATATCTCAAAAATAAAGTCAAAAAAATATATATAGAGCGACAGAAAATATATAATAAAACAAGAAACGAAATCAATAAAATATCACAGGTTAATACTATTTTTTGAGTTCTATAGCACGAAACTCTACCATGTGCTTTCACTTCATGATCATATGCACTTATCTGCATGTAGCTTTGATATCAACTTGCTGATGCTTGTCAATTTGGATAATTCTATTTCAAATATAAACTTCTCAAATCAGAGCATGATAGATTGACAGATCAATAATCAAAATATATACTAATTTCTATAGTTTCTAATAAATATATATTATATATCTCAGGGTGCAAGATTCGGCACCTGACGGAAATAGATAGATCAATTTATCTAATGAATCAGAGCTACATTATATTATAGCAAATTATATTATAAAAATTAATGATCATATGAACATTTGTATTATCAGCTTAGAACTTAGTATTCCTTTGATTGGTGTATCTTTTGATTTATGAGTTATTAAAAGGTACAGTAAGATATTGCGCTCTACAATTTTTGGTGACATCTCATGGTAGTGGTTGGCAGGCAAGTGGGGAAGTTCTCCTTTCTAATTCACAATTTTCATTTCCGATTTCCAAATTTACATAGAATTTAAACAATCTGTTCCCTCACCATTCATGGCTCAAATAGTTCGTGCCAATCTATTAAATTATTACTTATGTTACATCTTTGATAATTCATCTGCCTTTGGGCCATATCCAAAACATAAACTGTACAACAATAATTCATAAATTCTTATCATTCATAGAAATATATACAAATATATTTGAATCGGCTCACTATTACCGCCTATCAATTGCTACCATTTGATTGGTGCATGCAAATTATTATAGTATACATGCGCCTAGGAACCTCCCACTTCCTTAATACATTAAATTATTTTTGTCTGGGTTTTTTAATACGTTTTCTACATGCAAAGTAATTTTTTAAAGGTTTTAGATTGATTCTCATATTACAACAATTAGCCACGTGGATTTTTTGGTTCCTCAAGTTGCATACTATTTCGTTTCAATAAGTTTCTGCCAAGGTGTTTGGCTAGATTCTACGTTATGCGACTCAGTCGATCATTAGGTCGCTGATCAATAGATATTTTACGCCTAACCTCAAATTTTCAATATTTTATATAATATTATATAGGTAGCAAAATTATTTTCATTTCTATTGTGCCGTTATAAATTTAGCCATGATGCCTGATATTATCTTATCTTTAAACATTATCATCTTTGGCGATATTAGCCTATTATTCCACTTAGACCTATAAATTTCTCCAAATGGGATTTTTTATTTATCCCTCCAAATGTCAAACGTTACAACAGTAATTACATCAGTGTTCAGTTGCAATGAGTAGCTTAGATATTCCTCAACCGCCATCATTGTCATCATCATTATTGTCAAAAGCAAAATTTGATGCATTTGTACATAGAATGTGTGCTGGCGATGGGCAACAGAAGATGGATGAAGAAGGGAGCAGCAGCAGCAGCAATTCGACAGAATTTCGAGAAATTGGTATACAATGCAACATGGATAAAGAAGAAGAAGAAGAGGTGGCAGCAGCAGAAATGGAGGAGAATTGGCTCGAACAGAAAACTGATTCTTCTTTTGCTGTAGTTGAGTTACATTTTTCCAAAAGTGATGATAACTTTATCATTATTAAAGAGGTAGCCATAATCGATCACAATCTACACCTTATTGTTCTACACTTTAAATCACCATTTGCAAAAAAATTACTGAGTAGAAAAATGTATCGTGATGTCTGTTGGCTGGAACATAACTATCATAAAATTAGATGGGATCAAGGTGATTTGACTTATTCTGATGAACTGTTAGCATCATACTTGCAGAATTATTTCACAATCTATACAAAGGGAAGAGAAAAATCACAGTTTTTGAGAAGGTTACACAACAATGTACAAACTATGCCGGAGAACTTTGAAAAACTAGACTATTCAATGTTCACAGATTCTTGGTGTTTTAGTGTATGCAAAATTCATAACAAAACAAACAATGGTCGTTGTGCACTTTTTAGTGCATATCATTATTTGACAATCTTGTTGAGTAACAAGCAAACAGAGAGAAAGGAGAATAGAGCAGCAGCAGCAAACAATTTGAGTTTGCAAAATTCCAAAGGCGATTATACATGTGAAAATAATAGAATGGAAAGTATGAAGCATTGTAAACTATAAAACAGTGAAGATGCAACTATGCACGACAAGGATTCTATTTTGATGGAAAAAACATTTTATGTGTTTATTGTGGATTTGATTTGAATTCGCATAGAGCAAGAGTATGCAGTCTAGCCTGTAGCTAAGGTGGAGGGGGATGGCGGAAACCAATAAATTTCACTGTTCTTGTACCGCTCATTTAGATTTGAACCAGCTGCAGAGTATAATGAATCCTCAAACTTGGTCTTATGCACCAGAATGCTTGGAAATAAAACTACAAGAGTATATTGAATGGTATGAAATGTGTGAAAAAGCAATACATTCTGCTGAAGAGGGAAATAGTAAAAGTATTGCTAGACAATTGAAATCAATATTTTTAAATTTCGTGAATGTTAGTGATATCAGTGATTATTTAGCTTATTATAGACCATTTAGATTGAGTGTAGACAAACTGATAAAAATTGAAGAAGAAATATTGTTATCTTACATGAAACTGGAAGTGTGGAAGAAGAAGAAGGGGAGCTAGTAGAAAGTGAGAGCCTAGAGAAAGGAATGTGTAAATGAGCAGGTGGAGCGGTGAACATGGAAGGAGCAGCAGAGGGGGGGAGGCAAAGCAGCAGCTGTTGGCTGAACACTCAGTCTTCAACCGACAACAGCTTAGTTCAGTCACACGCATGCGCGCGACGAGAATCATGGATTATCAACAGCGGAGTAACAGTGGAAATGATCAACATTTCAGTATGAAATCTTTCAATTATTTTTCAAAAATGGAATATCTGACAGTCTCACTCAAAGATCTTGTGCATGATTCATGGTACCGTGTTGTACATGCTAGATTGGTGAGAACACAACAAGGACAACGTATCATCATGAGGTTATACGATCTTGACAGCAATGGTGACTATTATTGTGAAGTTTACTTACCTGAGAAATTTCTAAGTGTTTTGAATGTGAAAACACTTGATGATTTCAACAAACAAAAACTCTATCTGAAGTGTATACATCGAGAAGGTAAATCGCCTCTTATTCTTTTAGAAGAAGAAAGGAATATATGAAAAAAAAAAAAACCCATTCCAATTTGTGCAATAGGCCTAATGTTGATTAACACTTTATAAAGAATAACTATAGTAGCATGTAGAAAAGATTATCACTATATACAACCTATTATAGAAATTCAATCGAAGTTTTTCAATATGGGGATAGCACATTAAAAAAAGCACCACCATTCCTTTTACAGCATAGTGTGAGGGAAATAACATCTTATATTTCACCAAAAATATGAAATGTAATTTTTTTCATTCTTCCTGTGGTGGAGGAAAAAAGGAGACTGTGCCTAATGTTGATTTGTTGTAGAATCGTCTAACATATAATGTAGAAATTCGTACAAAGTTTTCATTCAATATGGGGAAGAGCTAGTAGTTGATATTGCGAGTTCTGCCACCAATAGTTGAAATTGCAAGTTTTGCTGGCTGGTAGGGATTTAAAAATTTGAGATTTGAAAATTTGAAATATCTGAGATTTAAATATCTTAAATATCTGAGATTTAAATATCTGAATGTTGGGAATTTTTTATGCTAGCTGTTGGCAAGCCTGCCTGCTGGCCCAGCAGGTGTTAGAGGTGTGACAGGTGCACCTGGTGGTGGTGGTCAACAAAGAAGGGGGACAAAATGGCTGGGGGGGTGCCTTCCTATTGGTTGGGGTGGGGGCTGACTGGCCTCTGCCTATTGGTGACAGGTGGTCAGGGGGGCAAAATGACTGACAGGAGGGGGTGCTCTGCCTTCCTATTGGTGACAGGTAGTCAGGGGGGCAAAATGGCTGACAGGAAGGGGTGCTCTGCCTTCCTATTGGTTGGGGTGGGAGGCAAAATGGCTGACTCATGGGCAGGGGGTGGAGGGGGGGTGTGGAGGGGGGAAATCCACCATTTTGGACATGCCCCCAACCAATGGGAAGTCAGGGGGTGTGGCCAAAATGGCCGACACTATGGCTGGGGGGTGGAGGGGGGAAGGGGGCGGGGGTTTTAGGCCACGCCCCTCATCTCCTATTGGTCTTGTGCAGAACTCTCAAATGTACACTACTAACCATTACCGATATATAAGCAAAATAAGAGGGGGGAACAGGTGGACACTTTTCCCCCCCACATCAAAAATGAAATTTGACTATACCATATCAATGTACCATTTTTGTACCCTCCAAAACCGTAGAGAAAAAAAATTGTACCCTCTCCAAGATTTAATCAATATAAAATGTGGGGGAACAGGTGGACACTCTTCCCCCCCACAACAAACTTGAAATCTGACTTTACCATTTTTGTACCACCACCAAAAATTTTTGTACCTCAACCATTACCGAAATATATAAGCAAAATAAGAGGGGGGGGAACAGGTGGACACTTTCCCCCCCCCCACATTGAAAATGAAATTTGACCATACCATATCATTGTACCATTTTTGTACCCTCCAAAACCGTAGAGAAATAATCTTGTACCCTCACCCTAACTGAGATTTAATCAATATAAAATGCGGGGGAACTGGTGGACACTTCCCCCCCCCCCAAAATCAAGTAATGAAATTTGACCATACCATATTATTGTACCATTTTCATACCCTCCAAAACAGTAAGGAAATTATTTTGTACCCTCACCCTAACCGAGATTTAATCAATTTAAAATGCGGGGGAACAGATGGACAATTTCCCCCTACCCCCTCCCCTACAACAAACTTGAAATCTGACTATACCATATCATTGTACCATTTTTGTATCTTCTTGCTCCACCAACAGAAATTTTTGTACTGCAATAATGATGTCCCATAAGATCAACTTTATTTCAATGCAAAACATGCACTTATTTATTTGAAACTCATCACATCTACAAGTCAACACGTCTTCTTGGAACAAGTAATATTCCAATGAATCATTTAATGTAACTGGGGATTGGCTTTCTCAAATTTTTAATATTTGTTTCGAAATTTATGAAGTTTCAAACTTGAATAAGTTTTTTTGTGCTGTGATTTCATTGAAGTAGTTTTTTATTGAAAAACTAAAAAGAAAATGGCTTGTAGAATGATATATTTCCAATGACACATCAAACGTAATTTTATGTACAGAAATAAGGGTGCTGCATGTTTCAAAAGATTAAATTGGATCTTATGGGATATTTCCAATATGGTCGACTGCCACAGCCCACTCTCAATGTAAAATGCATCTTTTTAAACATCATGATGTTGTATATTCTAGTTATAAAATGCATTTATTAAAAAAATTATATTATTGAATGCTGGAATTGATTTTTGTTGAAACAACTTATCTTTGGATAAAGCAATGCATAGAAGACACAATTTTTTTTTAGTTAGTTTTTTAACAATTGTATTTGTACAATAATTGAAAAGCAAAAGGCAACATTTTCCCACTTCAAATTTCCATTCGAGAGTAGAAAATTTTGTGATGAACATTTTTAATGGTACAAAAATAGAACTATGATATGGAATTGTCAGATTAAATGAATATGTCAAATTTAAGATGTTACATTAGTTTTTGATGAATTTACTCCTCCCACACCAAGTCGTAGGTTTCTCAATTGTTTTTCACTTCTATTTCAGTTCTGACATTGGTATGAAATTTTTTCTTTTTCAAAAATCGAAAAACAACATTGTATAGTCCAATTCCATTTTTGACAAAAAGGAGAACTAGTGACCACCTGTTCCCCCTCTTATTTTTGCAATATATTGATTATTATTGCAGTACACAAATTTCTGTTGGTGGAGCAAGAAGATACAAAAATGGTACAATGATATGGTATAGTCAGATTTCAAGTTTGTTGTAGTTGGGGGGGAGGGGGGAAAATGTCCATCTGTTGTCCATCATTAAATGTCCATCAATTTATTTTTATTAAATATCGGTTAGAGTGAGGGTACAAAATTATTTCTCTATGGTTTTGGAGTGTACGAGAATGATACAATAATATGTTATGGTCAAATTCCATTTATTGATTAGGGAGGGGGGGAAAGTGTCCACCAGTTCCCCCACATTTTATATTGATCAAATCTCGGTTAGGGTGAGGGTACAAAGTTATTTCTCTATTGTTTTGGAGAGTACAAAAATTGTACAATGATATGGTATAGTCAGATTTCATTTTCTATGTGGGGGGGAAAAGTGTCCACCTGTCCCCCCTCTGTTATTTTGCTTATATATCGGTAATGGTTGAGGTACAAAAATTTTTGTTGGTGGCACAAAAATATAGTATAGTCAGATTTTAAGTTTGTTGTGGGGGGAAAAAGTTTCCACCTGTTCCCCCGAATTTATATTGATTAAATCTCGGTTAGGATGAGGGTACAAAATTATTTCTCTATGGTTTTGGAGGGTACAAAAATAGTACAATGATATGGTATAGTCAAATTTCATTTTTGATCTGGAGGGGGGGAAGTGTCCACCTGTTTCCCCCCTCATATTTTGCTTATATATTGGTAATGGTTGAGGTACAAAAAAATTTTTTGGTGGTACAAAAAGGTACAAAAATACATTATAGTCAGATTTCAAGTTTGTTGTTGGGGGGAAAAGTGTCCACCTGTTCCCCCGAATTTTATATTGATTATATCTCGGTTAGGGTGAGGGTACAAAATTTTTTTTCTACAGTTTTGGAGGGTACAAAAATGGTACATTGATATGGTATGGTCAAATTTAATTTTTTATGTGGGGGGGAAAGTGTCCACCTGTTCCCCCCTCTTATTTTGCTTATATATCGGTAATGGTTGAGGTACAAAATTTTTTTTGGTGGTACAAAAGGGTACAAAAATGGTACAAAAATATGATATAGTCAGATTTCAAGTTTGATGTAGGGGGAAAAAAGTGTCCACCTGTTCCCCCCTTTTTATTTTGCTTGTATCTCGGTTATGGTTAGGGTACAAAATTTTTGGTTGGTGGTACAAAAAGGTACAAAAATGCTGTCTAGTCAGATTTCAATTTTCTCATTGGGGGGGAACAGGTGGACAGAACCGCCTTTTGTAACCCACACTACTCCGGCAGTTGATATATTGCCAACATTTTAATAGTGCATGTGTGCTAGTAAATTTCCTTGAAAGTTGCTTGGGCTACACCTGTAGCCCGTGCGTCCGTTTTTGCAATGAACTGTAGAGAACAGTCGGATATGAGAGTGGAATCTACAATGAGCTATTATACGCGATTATTTCACTGATAAAGAAGATATAATTTTGAGTGATAGTAATGATGGTGAAATAGATCATGTTGAAGAAGAAATTTACCCTTCTGATACAGGAAATGCAGATGAAAATTTCAATTCTAGTCAGGTACAAGTTGATGATCCAATGAATGTGGATGAGGAGGATAGTGGTGATGAAGAGCTGTTGTCAGATTTGTAATTTTCCAAGGACAAATTGAAGAATATCATTAAGTGAAAAGAAAGTGTTCCTTCTCGTCCAAATATTTTGCAAAGTTGTACATTTTACAAACTATCTGAATTCGTACATCCAAATTTGTAAAATATTCTTATTTTTCAATTTGATTTCTAATTAATGGATATATTGAGCAGAATATAACATGGAATTATTATTGTGTCTTGAAGAAATTTTGAGTTTAAAGCTGATAATGATGAGCCATTTTTATTCAGTCATAATCATGTTAAATTGAAATATTTTTCCAAGCTGAAACAACTGTACAATTGCTCTTATTATTTTTTAATCGTGATAATAAATGTGATACAAGACCTTACTCACGATTGTGACTTGAAAAGAAACCTAGTGAACTATTTTATACAATTAAAACAAAATGGGCTACACGAATAGAGCGCGCGAGCTCTAATGTGTCACTTTTGATGACGCGCCTATCGGAGGGTTAAATGATCATTCAATCACCCAAAATAATAATACCAATATTTAGGATAGTCAAATTAAGGTGGAATAAAAGCGAAGTTTACATGTACAAATGAAACTTGTAGGCTTATTTGTAAGCTTTAATTTTTTATTTGACAAAAATTTCCACAAGACACGCATATTGTTCGAGGTATGTACAAAAATCAAAGTATGGTACTTTCGAACCACCCCCTTAGCACAAGGGGTAGGAGTGAGGACTTTTGATATGTTTACCACCTTACTATCCTAAAAAGAGCTGCAGGGTAAAAAATTGTGTTCCATACTTTTCTCTCTATTCAATGCACTTGAGGCATCATCATCGGAGGTATTTTGGTTTAAAAGAAAACCAAAAATACCGCTGATGATATTATTCCCTGAGTTCTTGGAAACTATAGTTCGGCTCAAATATAATATTATGTGGAACTGACAACTTCGCTTTTATTTCTAGTCTAATGGAAAAATTCCACTGCATCTCTGTTCATAGTGTGAAAAAAATAATCAAAATGCTCTCGTTATTCAAGTGAACTGTTATTTTCAATAAAAAAATAATGATAGTTTTTAATACTAGTTTCAAGCATGGTCTAAAGGAGGTGCGGTGTTTGTGATGTGCACAGGTGCACAACATAGTGCTGTACCCTGACAAGCACTCGTGGTGCAAGACGACGGCAATCGAGCAGGTGATCACCCACCCCGGGTGCGAGCCCCTCACCCTCCCCAACAACGTGTGCGTCGGCGCCTGCTTCAGCTACAGCATCCCTCGCACCCTCCCCGCCGCCCCTGGCGACGTCCTCCCCTACTGCGACTCCTGTCAGCCCTCCACCTCCGCCCTCCATCATGTGAGTCAATCAAACATTTTCACTTTTTTAATACGACATAGCAGTCTGACCTTTATGATTAAAAGCTATTAGCTTTTACTCACATTATTTGTGGAGCTCTTTCGGAGTCCTTTTTCAACACTGGTTGACACTCTTCTTATGTAGTGGTATTTACAATTAGTTGGCAGCGTGGGTAGTAGGAGTGGCGGGATTATTCTGTTTTATTACTTAATACTGTTTTAATAAGTAATTCAACTATTGAAAAGTGATCATTAACAACCAGTTCGTAATGGAAAGTGAAATTGGAGAGTAAAAGTGTGACATTATTACTCACACAGTATTCACAGTAGCCTTGTTAAACAGGGTTAATCAATGCCGACTGCCTCCTTGAAATTCTTGGGGGGTGTCCTAAAAAGGTCAGCAGTGTTTAGAATGACCAATTTTTTTGGATTTCCAATTCAAGGAGGAGGGTAGCAACTGTGGAACCTAAAGTGTTTTAGAATAGAATAGTGTCGTTATTGAAAACAACAAAAAATGGATCAATATACAAAGTAATTAATATACATTTCTGATAGCTTGAAATTTTCTATGTTTTAAAAGTTCATTTCTTTAAGGTTTTTTGCAGACAATTACTCATGGTCTGTCGACCGTCTGAGGTGCTTTGAGGTTGGTAGCCGTTTCTGAAAGATCTTCTTATCATTGTGCATAGTAGTGGTGGCAGCTCTCTTATGGTAGTTGAACGTCGGTTCTTCTCATCCTAGTAGTTGAACTCCATGACACTGTACACTAGTACCTGTACCTCCACGCCACTCTGCAATACCGCGCCATTGATAACCAATCCTCTCCATTGAGGAGTCGTATCAGCTGGGCTCTGCTTAGGGTGCTACTTCCGAAAACGTTCTCTCTGATCTCCTTCAAGACAGGACAAACAGCCATGAAGTGGTGAACATCTTCTTCCTGTCTTAGATTGCACATGGGACACAACTTTTGTGTGCCGGTGAAGGAATACTTGTTGAGGTATATCAGCTCTGTCCTTGCTTTGAACATTCAGTTAATACACGGTTGCCTTCTAGCTGCTCTTCAAGTAATCCGTCTCCAAACTCAGCTCTCTATACAAGGAACGTGTCTGGTTGCATCTCCATATAACCTCACATCTCTCTCTGAGGTTTGCAGAAATTTTGTTCAAGATAGCTTCAGTGTCGAAACCTGTGAAATGCTCCATTGGAATCTGATACTCCTCTGCCATCTGTTGCCATTTACTGAAGAAAGACAGCCTCCTTCGCATCACCTCATCTGTGAGGATCTTTGAATACCTCTCTTCTGGAAGATTTACACATTTTTTCACATAATCGAGGTGCAGCTTCAGTGTGTACAGAAAAATGGGTGTCAGTCCAGTCTCCAAATATAAAGCAAAATTTGGAGAGCATTTTGGGAGTCTAAAAACTTTTCTCAAGAAAAATCGTTGCAGCATCTCAACTTTCTCCTGCCATTCAAAGCCCCACGTTTGTGCACCGTAACAAACAATACTTTTATAGGCTGTATTGGAAACATTCAACTTGCTGCTGAAATTCACCTCCTCACTTGCGATGATCCTTGAAAATGAGTTTAGTGCAAACTTTGCAGTGCAAGCTACACTTGAGTTAAAGTTTTTTTGTGCTATTGATTAGAGATAATCAGAACCTTGACATGAAAACTCTTGTACAAGTGTAGTTTTAAGAGATATTTGAATTATAGTACCTTATTTATTTTCAGTTTGTTTTTATTTTTTAAGGCAGGACGTTGATATTCTCTCGAGTGATGCCTTTGTTTGAAACATAACTATTCAGATACCCATCTACAGGTAATATACCCACTTGAAAATGGCTAGTACTGTAGTTGAAACTGAACACGTAGTCAAAATATGTTTTGGGGAATTAATAAAACATATAAGAAAGGGATACCTACTTAATATATGTTTTTTATTTCATTCCAGGTAATAGGTTACACCTTTGGGCTGTATTGGATGATATTATATTTTTATTTATATTTTAATTAATTATATTTTCATATAATTGTAAATTGTGAATATCATGTAAAATAATGTATGTATGGATCAATAATATTTCATTTTAGTTTGTTTTTATTTTTTAAAGTAGGAAGTTGAGGTTTTCTTAACTTGCTCGAATGTTTTGCGCACCGATTGAGAATGTTTTCTCAAATTGAAGAGGTTGAAATGAAAACTATGTTTGTTTGAACGCAGGTGACACTGAAGTGCAAGCGGGAAGGAGGCGGAGACGACGGCGAAGAGAGTGAGACGATGAACAAAGTGGTGGAGGTGATCACCAACTGCAGCTGCATGACGTGTTCGGATGCGGCCTCCCGGCAGCTGCCGGCCGACGCAGTCGCAGACGATGACGACGATGCGGTCGAGCGAGAGAGAGACAGAGATGTGCCGCAGCTGCTGAGTCTCATGCAGCGACGACCCTCTCTCTCCGACGCTCACACGTCACCTGCCACCAACACTTCACACATCATCAAGCATAAGTCCGACTTTCGCAACAAATTCCCTTATCAACTCATTTTTAGTTCTTTATCCAATATTATTTCCATGAGAACAATTTTAAAGCTATGATAAATCATATGTCTAAATAGAAATATAAATCTCAGTACCCTTTTAAATTGGCATTAGTGAAAATGAAAGCATTGAAAATGGCATTCGTGTCCGAAAGATGTTGTGACAAAATAATTTAAAAGGGTACTGAGATCTATATTCCTATTTATATTAAAAGTAGCCCTAAAAAAAGACAAACAAATGTCGACTACTCAAAGCTTTGAGAGTACCTATTGGACCAAAAGACCATTTGCTTACTTTTTTATCAAATTATTAAGCCATTTCTAGTTCTTTATCAATAAGTTCTGGTAGGACTTGTTATCAGTTGCTCTGATCAATCAAATGTGTACTTTTCAAAGCATTGTAGGGTACCTATACTATTGGACCAGAAGACGCAACCTCCACTTTTATTTCTACTCTCGTAGGTACTTCGTATTCTAGAGACAATAAATCAGAGAATGAATTGGAGAGAGAATGTATCAGAACCGTTTATATTACCTAGTAGGCTACAACATTATTAGCCTAGTCGGCTTTTAAATAATTGAAATTAATACATTCATATAACATATTGAATTTATGAACTTATGAGTCGAAACATATCGTGTTCATGAAAAGACAAATAGAAGGGTACTAATTGATTTGTTATATTCATTTATTGATTATTTATTTATACAAACAATATGACAATTTCCACTGAGTGCAACCAGACCCATAGTGGTACAAAAACAAAAATAGCACTGTACAATAAACATAATGTAAAAATAAAATTATAATAGATGAGTACAGTAAAATGTGGATTACACTAGAAACAAGATGGAAAATCATGCATATTTGAAAAAGTGATATAATAAATTATTTAAAAATTCGTTTCAATAAAAGAAATCACATGGATATATAATAGGCATGTAAGCCTGTAAATTTATATTTACTATAATATTGCGCAAATTTTGTCTTTGAAACGAATTTTTCAATTATCAAATATATTTGAAACGTATTTTTGAACATTAATTCATCTACATGTCATGTTTATTATGTTATCAAATATTTGTGAGATTACTGGTTGATGTGTTGCAGACTTCTGTCCCTACTGACTGAATTGAATTCGGGAGTGGAGGAGCTGAGCGAGGCAAGTCAAGTGACTCTGAGAGAATTGCTCGGTCAAGTGGAAGGCCAGCATCACCAGGTTGATGACGCCACTCTACAATCATTGGTAGAAAAGGTACCTACACGACACACATGTCAAAGTTTGAACTCAAACTCAAAGTAGCCTGCTATATTTACAATCAAATTATATTTATAAAATAGTTTTAACAGATGGAAGTAGAGTCATATTTAGAGAACAAATGAAATAAGATTTTTATTTGAAAATTACACAAGATTTTTATAAAGGAAGAATAGTGGAAATGAAGAAAAGTATGGAAACAGCCGGATATTTATTTCAACAAGGAAAATTTAACTATAGGTCTGATTGGGGATCCTATTAGAATAAATAAAAACCACTTTCATGTCGCATCAAAATTTTGGTTCACCATTTTGGAACCGGTATTTTGAATCCAACTTCGTTTTTTTTAATGAGAGAAGGTGTTCATAATATTATACATGATTTTAATACAGAATTTGAAGAGAAAATGAATGGCGAAAACCGCACATTGATATCTCAATGATATCAGAAAGACGTCAACTGAAATCTCCTTGATGTATGACAACTCAGACTCACAGTTCTAGGGCAACCAAAAACGGATTCACCAACAAATCAAATGGGATAATTTTGGTCACCCACTATACAAACCTTACCTGGCCACTAGGCTATAGTAACTTATACCTTTTCCCAAACTCAAGATATGACTTTGAGGGCAGAGCTTCGCCATACTAACGAGGAGCTCCAAAACAATTTCATAGCCTACTTGAACTCATTTGGCGGTAGCATTTTATGGAGAGAGTTTTGTTAATTAGACTGGTCCACTAGTATGACAAATGCCTCAACCTTCACGGCAATTATGTTGAAGAAATATAATCATGTGTAAGTGACTTTTGTGACAAAATTGTCCTTTATTTAATTTCATCTTATATTTATGACCAACTGAAGGTTGGAAAAATGACCCTCGTTTATAAATATGAAAAATATTTTTCAATTTCTAACTTTTTATTTTCTCAAGCACAACGGTTTTGGAAAATGATTCCATTTTCAAGTGTCATATTCAATGATTAGGAAGTAAACAAATATTCTAATTATTAATTTCTAAAAATATAATCTTTATTATAAGGATATTAAAAGAATTGAAATATTTTCTTATAAAATAGAACTAATCTAGCAGTCAAATTTCTTCAAGAAATGAATCTATCCACTTACTGTGACAAGTAGATCTTTCGGCAGGTCTGTCATCTTGATGGTTTAACTTATAGACATATAGAAGGTTTGGATGTCAATTTTTAGTGTGCTGTTGGTGTCTATTGGGTTTAGTCTGGCTGAGAAGATAATCAAAGAGGATGTGGGATTTGAAGTTTCTTCATTTAATATGCATTGTCTATTGCTTTTGAATTGGGTGTATATTTGAATGTCAATTTATAACCAGATTTTTTAAACATACTTCCTATTCTGTTGGATTTGTTGTTGATGTACGGTATGTGAGGGTGCATATTCAAGGACTAAAAACAAAAACAGAATCTGCATTTGTGACCACCTAAATACAAGCAAATCACAAACACACAAACATAAATACGTATCGACCTACAAATCATACACATAAAAACGAAGGACCAGAATTAGACACACTACATATTATTTCAAGAAAAAATTATTTCCAATCATTATGATGAATTGGATGATAAGACGAATATCTTATTAGTTGACAAATGGTGTTCTGAAATTGTGCGATATGTTCTAATTTTCAGGTTCAAAAAGAAGAACACATAAATATTGATATCAATCAATTGAAGCACATCCTTCACAAGTTTGAAAGTTCAGAAAAGCAAAAGCTTGCTACCGAACATAATCTGAATGCTCACAGACATCAACATGTTCATGGACCTCATCACTCACTGGTCAGTTCACTTATTGCATCATATCAACTCAATTACTATTTATTAAGAAATAATCATATTTTAAAACAAACGAACCAGGAAATTCAAATGGAAACTAATCAAAATTAGTGTTTTTTAATAAATAGTTTATTGCAACATGTGCACTGTGCAGCGTAAGCATGTGCTGGCATTAAATATATTTAGTTGTTTTTAAGTAGAACCTATTTTTAACTCAATATATAAATAATCAATTTAATCGTCATATCCACATCTTTTTTATACCATATTTAACATTCATTATCTGCATATGCAAATTTTGAATCCAAATCAAATTATAGCATAATTTATTTATGAAAATTACTATACGTACATAGAAATAACCTGATTCAATTGTTGTGCAAATTCTGAAACTTTGTTCAAAATTATTACTAAGCGGTGTTGTTATCAATACGATATAGCCTACGTAATGTACCATGCAGTGATGAAATAATCTCTGCGACTTTAATATAGTTACACCGATTAAGTCCCTTGAATACTATTAAGTATCAATACTAAACGAGAATCAGAAAGATATGATTAGTATGCTGTGAAGTGTTCACAGCCACCTCACAAAAAGGTTGTTTAGGAATTTTCAAGGCTACAATAGTAAATATCTGGCTTTGACCACCTCAGTTGATCTTTCTCCTGTTCTATATTAGGATGATTGTTTATTTTATTTATTCATTTCATTGACACATGTACAACATCGAAACAATGATACGGAGAGAAACAACAGAATGAATCCAAAACTATTTCTCATAGATATTCCCACAGATGCTTCATTATTTTGTCTCCTATTAGCACATGTAGAGAAGCTTATAAATTACACCACTGGTTGTTTGTTTGAAGGTGTATGGACAAAACGTGCACCACGACAGAATCCATTCTGGAATGGTGCTAGCACCAACTTTGGACGTGGAGTCGCACCACTTGAAACCAGCACTGGCTGGCTCCGAGCTCAGTTACCACGACAACCTCGTCCAGGCTGAATCAGAGCACCAGCACACCAGCGAAAAACCAACCGACGATCATCATGTCCAATTATGAAAGCTATAAATATTATTTACATCTCTAATTAAATTATTATCCAGTTCTTATGTAACACGTTAAAATATTGTTGTTTGGTAACAATTTAGTTATTAATAACTACCTTAGCTTTAGTGAAACATGGCTTTAAGTTATTTTAAGTACAGTTTTATTGATGATTATTTTAGTTACGTAAGAGTCAACAATAGTAGTTGGGTTTATTTTCACTTTCTGAGTCAATAGCAGTACATGTCAGATTGTACGAGTAGATAATATATGCAAATCATGACATTTTTTAACTAAAGTATTTCAACGACTGAATTTTGTAATATTATTGATAGATGTAATTGTTATGTCAATAGAAGGAAGTAATCTCTTGTCTGGCCAGACCATTAAGTGAAAATGTACAACACCTTTGTTGGAAAAATCAAAGCGTGAAGTTGTCTCTGCTGCTAGGAATCAATCCATGTATTGAGTTCAAATGGACTTATCAAGCTTTTTTTAGAATGCGAAACGAAATATGGAATGATTGATTACAGGTTAAGATACAGAGTTGAATGATCAATAAGGGTTACTTTTATGACAAGAGCCAAATTATTCTAAAGCAAAGAGAATCAGCAATATCAAATACCCTTTCTTATAGAGATGACAATACATATCACGAATTATGGGTAGCGGTGTGCTTTATGGCTGGACGACTAATAGTTAACATCAAATGTTTATTAAAAGTTTTTGAGCATGCAGGGCAATAGTGCCATAACTAAGAAAATATATTTGATAAATTGATATTTATATACTATGTAACCTAATGCCTAACTATTCATGTGTATTATTTCAGCTGCACAAATTATATAAAAGTATAAATTGTAAAGAATACCAGTGAAAAGACAATTATTCAAATTCAATAAAAGTGGCAAAATTTGTATCTGTTCACTGTCAGTGATTCAATTCAATAGGACTTTTAAAAATCAAAACTCCACAGTTCCTATTCAGACCATTTTCAATATGCTATAACGTATTTCGGCGCTATTCAAGCAGTATTAGCAAACCATGATTAGGTAGAAAGAAATTATTCAATCACAAAAATGCATTCTAGTACCCACTCATTTGTCTGTAGTACTTTTCAAAATGGCACAAATCTCAACTTTACATCAAATTAGAATATTTACAGCATAATTACAATATATTTAGATTTGCAGTCCAAGACTTGTGTATCAAGTGAAACTAGCTTTAAGTTTGTTTAATTTATGAATAAGTGAATGGAATGCTTTACATACACATCTGTGGCTTTACTGTAGGGCTGTGTGTTACAAATCATTAAAATTTTATGTTTTACAAAGTTAACCAAGAGATGTGATTAGAAATGGTTATTGATCAGTTGTTTTCATTTTTTAATGTATAAGTTGTTTATTAGTGATTATTGAATGTTTTTATTTAAATTAATGGATTAAAATCAATTAATTGAGCCTGAAGTAAATCAATCAATCAATTGAGTCAATTTCTTCACATTCAATGGAGGAATGAAAAGATTACTAACAATAATATTAAGGAGCATGAGCACACCAATGATACTTGAAATATAGTAATCAAATAATGGAATTTATCAAATTAACATGATTTTGTTTTTAAATAAAATTCATATTTTTCAAATATTTACTCTTTTTGAATCATTATACACTGTCTTGTAGTTGCTACAAAAATGTTGATAATCTTATCTAATACCATAATAGTTGAAGGTCTTATGAATCATGACGAAATAATTTCATACACAGAATATAGTAGCATTTATTTTAGAAAAATTACACAGCCATATAGTTCATTAGAAAACACTTGAAATAATCATCCATATCAAGTAGTTGGGAAATATCCAAAAATAAAGAAGCTTAAAAAGAAGACAGAACAAGGACAATGGAGTCAATCATTTATGGCCTGAACTACATCAAGCGATGTATTAACGAAAATCAACATTCAATTTTTCAATGCACTAAAGATGATAAAATGAATAGTGAAATGGATCAAGAAATACTAAAATTACTATCACAATAAATTATTTATGTTCAACTTCAAAAAAGAACGTTCACTAACCAAACCGAGGAAATAATAAAACCTTGGCCAAATGACACTTTCTAAACGTGAATGTATAGGAAAATGCATTTGAAACTTCATCATGAAGAGATGAATTATAAAAAATATATAGTCTATCTGATAGGGTAAGTGATTGGAAAAGTCCAAAATATAAAAATATAATCTTTGCAAAATAATAAAACCTTTGATAGAGATATATATCATAAAATTCTTTCTGGAAATGAGAACGAAGATATGTTTCCAATTATCTTTCCTCTTTTGGGAGAAATTACATCTAAAATTTAGAATTTCAATATTTAAGCATACGTTTTACACAATAGCACTACATTAGAATATTGATTCTTACATTATATAACACACCTGAGACTAATATCAGTTTTTAATGATTCGCTTTGGAAATTGTAACTCACTGACGAATCTACAGCAATATGCCTCTTACATCAAGTGATTAAATAGTTATAGAGAAAGACATTCTATCATCATACTAGATTTTCCATTAAATGAAGAAATGATCACTTGCCTCTTGCCTCACATCAAGTTAGAATAACTACACTTACAACTTCTGAAAAAACATTTCATTCATACCAACTAAATTGTTATTTTTTAAATATCGTACTCACTTGATGACTTGAATAAGATCTACTGATCGGATTTTATGTCCTACTTGATTCCATAGGTAAGTAGTTAATACAATGAAGTGTTTCAGTAAGAACACATAGCAGGACACATTCAGGAAGTACATGAGCCAATATTAGTAAATTTATAATAATTCTTAAAAAAGGAACTGGGAACGATTCAAGCAGAAATGGAATATCAAGGAAATTCCAGCTATACCCTTAAATCTAGAATCGATGTATTTTGAACATTATTGGTTTGAGTGAAGAAACTGGGAGATGAAAACTGACCTCTAAATGGAAGAATTCGCTTTTCTAATAAGAAAATGTCTTCAAATCTTAAATTATAATTTTGTACTACACTTACCAACTAGATAAAAACTGGATTGAAACAATATTGTTTTGATTATAAAGATGACTTATCACAATAAATTCGTGTACAATTTTATTGTATTATATATATTATATATTTGGCATTTTCTGCACAGAAACAACAGAAAGCCGAATTGACAATAAAAGTTTCAAGAGGAACAAGTTTTTTAAAGATTTTGTCTATTCCAATGATACAGAGGATTAAGAATCAATCTTGAAGGTTACAACTATTGTATTTTGATATTCACACTTACATAGAATCCATATTAACACGTGATGATAACTTGAAAGAGCTGTTAGTTATGTCATGACGAATTAAAACCTGCTGACATATTGTTGTATTGCATCAGTGGTAGTACAATAACATTTATAGTGCCGATGGCTTATCAATAATGGTAACTCCAGCATAGCTGCGTCCTATACTCATAGTGGATGAGAGCATCGACCACGAGTCACTCTTCGGATTGTAGACCTCGACTGACGCCAGATTCGCAGAGCCGTCATCTCCCCCCACTACATACAGCAGCCCGTTCAATGCAACCACTCCTGCAAAATTATGCTACAATTGATATTCTCCAATATATTTTTTTAATCTCTAAAATCAATAAGATTTTGACTATTTACTTATAAGAACAAGGAATAACATCACCAACATAAGGAATAATGAACAAAAGCAAAAATTCACTTACGAACGAGTTCAATGAGACACTTGAAGATTGATTTTTCACAGGTATATCAATTATTACTACCGTACATGAACTTTCAGTTTCACAGAGGGTCATAAATTACCTTGCGCTAATCGCTGGGCACATCTGGCAACACTGAAATTTGATAAACTGATTTTGAATTAGAATATGAAATAGAATCATATTAAAAGATTTATCTTTTAGTTTTCAGTTTAATATCATGATTTTTATCACCATAGGCCCGGTTGCACAGAAGCCAGTTAAATTTTGATCATGATAAAATGCAACGAGAACAAATCGGAGAAGTAATCTTTACTAAAATCTGTGAGATATTACTTTTAACACGGCTCTTTCTCGAAGATGGAGAGATCCGATGCTCTATCCTCCACTAATCACTCCCACTACCTAGCAGCATTCTAACGCGTCGCGCCAACACTCCCCTCCAGCTAATGCCTGGTATTATTCCAAAATTATTTACTGGCAGCAGGTATATTGGTTTGTGTAATTATGGAGATGTGCTCATCACAAGAACGTAAAGCGAAATGACACGGCGCATCCAAATGTGCGCAGAATGATCGTCTCTGTCTATGCTACAAACTGTGGAAGGAGAAATGGGTTTCTCCTCTTCATGTTAAAAGTAATATCTCACATACTTTAGAAAGTCTTCTCTGATTGGTTCTCGAGACATTAATCGTGATTAAAAATCAACTGGATTTTGTGCAACCGGGCAATAGTGGAACCTCTAATATTGCATTTGTCATGTCCAGCGTTGCTTGTTAGTGGGTGATGTTGAGATATGACTAGAACTACATTTTTAGGTTGAAACTCACCGAGTCACCGGGAAGTTGATGACGGCCACACTAATAGTATGCCAAAGTACTAAAAAATGGTATAGGCCTAGATATTATGGGAATATAGGAGAATTGAAATAAAGAATTGTTTTTCTGAGGATGTGTCCCACATTACACTGCACTGCATGGGGTCTGCATGGGGGTATAGTGTTGATGAGAAGCGTTCAGTTTCAGATGGATTCCAAACCACTAGCAATCTATTATCGAGTGATAATGAATGGCCTCAAGCAGTCTACCGGGGACACTTCCAACCATTGTTCAACAAATATATGACGAATTAGACCCAAGCTAATCGGATTCCACAAGAAAAAGCAATTCAAAATTATTTCAACTAGCTGAATGGGAATTAGAATATTATTCTCGGTGAGCGATCATTTAGATATAGTAAATTAGAGTAAATTGTCCTTTGAACAAACAAATTCTCTCAATTCCCATTAAATTTGAATTCCACCACTTATGAAGATCCTCTTGAATAGGCATTTAAGAGCTCTATCTAGATCTATGAAGATAAAGACAGATCTATTCAGCTTTTTAAAGAACCTTCAATTCAATTAAAACGATGCGCTCAGGAGCAAAAGAGATGGGGTCTACAGCAGTCAGATTTGTGTGAGTGTGGCCAAACACAAACAATGAGCCACATAACTGATGAATGCTCAATCCATTCTTTTGTGAGAGACCTAAGAGAACTACAAACAGAG
Source organism: Nilaparvata lugens (assembly GCF_014356525.2). Classification (NCBI taxonomy): domain Eukaryota; kingdom Metazoa; phylum Arthropoda; class Insecta; order Hemiptera; family Delphacidae; genus Nilaparvata; species Nilaparvata lugens. The sequence goes on along the minus strand of NC_052504.1, from coordinate 65,884,688 downwards.
CTGTAGACTGGTTAAAGCAGCTAAGAATAGAATTGTGAGTGACTCTGGAAGAAGAACTGAATATTTTTATTTTTAGGCTAGGCCTGAAACTGATATTTTATGTTTTTGGAGACGAGGGTCCAAGACCTGATTTTTATTTCCTGAAAAGAAAAAAAAATTCAAGGCTGATGTCGGCATCGGGACCATACGATCAAATGAATAATTCAATTAATATTGGTGTAATTTTCAGCAAGTGTTATTGAATCAAAAATAGAAATAATGAATAGTGATGATAGTGACCTGCATTTCGCCTGCACAATGTCATGTCCGACACCGGCGTCCATGATTTCGTTTCAGGATTGTAGGCCTCCACACTCTTCCTCACCAGCGGTCCATCGTGACCTCCCACCGCGTACAGGATTCCATCCAGAACTCCAACTCCTGAACACATACAACGTCCAATTTCATAGAATTCCAAAATATATTTACGGAATACGGCTACAAGTTCAAAACCCAGAAGGTCATTAATAAAAACGAATAACTCTTACATTAATTACTGAGTGAAGACAGAAGATTGAACCACTCATTAAGTAGTAATAAGTAAGCAATAGCAACTGAGTTTACTTTTTATAGTTTACAAATAGCTGTATTTACAAAATAAATACGTATAATATAGAGAATGAATTTAGTTTCACGCCATACAACGTTGATTATTTTCACATAAAAATGGGTAGGTAATACATGCTGTTTTTATTATTTTTAATATCTATACCAACATTTGAAGGAGTTTCAAATTTTCGTATAGATAACTTTTTGGTGAAGGAGGATCACGATAATACTCTGAAAGAATATTTTTACATTGTAATAAATTATTTGTTTTTTCTTGCATGTTATTGATTCGCTTCAATTATCCACGAAATTTAACTACTTTATTACTAAGATAAATAATCACTATTTAATTTATAAATTAAGAAGAAAGTATTTCACAAAGAAATTTCTATGGATAAAATAAAAGCTATGTTATTAACAACCAAATACATTTTTTTAAAATTCAAATTTTAGTCAATATTCTCGATTTAAAATTTGTGATCACAATAATCAATAATTCACTGCAGTGATAAAAATTAATAATAATAAATCAACAGAAACAAAGATCACAATATTATTATTAAGGCTATTAATTGAAAATATATTGAATGGTGAATACTTTTTTATTACACAAGAAAAACAATATTTAAAAAAAAACCAACGATCAATGAAAACATTCTAGTTTCTCCAAATTATATTATTTTCAGAATTCTGAAATATTGAAGTTAATATTTTAGCAAAGTTGAAATTATGATGATATTTATTATTTTCAACTTTATTATTAGTGTACAATAATTCAATTGCAAATTTTAAAAAATGAATGAATAAATAAGACAATAAGGGAGTAAAAAAATAAGTGAATAAATAGCAAAATAAAATTTGATTTGATTTTGATTTGAGAAATTAGAAAATAAAAATAAATACATAGATGAATAAATTAATGTGTATTTATTTTCACCTGCACCACTTCTTCGAGCAGACATCTCGCAAACGGCCGTCCAAGTATCTGACTCTGGCGAGTAGCACTCCACTGAACTCAGGCAGTGGCGCGATGCTCCGTCGTACCCGCCAACCTGTCAACAAAACCATCACCAGTTAATCAAGACAACATTTGGAGACAGGAGAGGAGGCTAATTAAAAAAAATACGGCTGACCCGATCTAACGGCTTTTCGCTTCAAAAAGTTACGGACGCCCTGATCTGCCTTTCAACAAGACACGCAGCGACACTCTGCGTTGTTCAGACAGGCATTTATTGCCTCAAGTGCATTGACATTTGCAAAACATTACTTTCATAATCATTCGTTGAATAAAGTTATTGAATTGTGAATAGTATAATAGAAGATAATATAGACAGGAACTAATTTCAACTTGAAAAATCAAGTTCGAATACAGTTGTCATATCACAAGATAAACCCTGGCTGGTCAATTTGAATGAGAAATTATCTATGCTTCCGCAGTTCTGAAATATTTTATGCAGAGCCAGTGTCTTTTTAGTCTTTTGAGTGTTACAAGAGGTGTGCCGCAAGTATCCATTCTGAGTCCATTGCTTTTTATTCTTTATACAAATGATTTGCAATCGTCAGTCCCAGTAGAGGTGGGTATCACATTATACGCTGATGATACAACAATAATGTTCAACAACAACAGCCTCAATGAACTGGAGGTGGAAGCAAATCTACAGACAAATTCTGTTGTACAATATTATAATGAATCATTATTGTCAGTGAACCCTAAAAAAAGTAAGTGCCTTCAATTTGGTTTCAAACATTATGTATTTGAACCAGTAATTAGCATTGGTGACTCTATTGTGGAGAATGTGACAGAGGCGAGTCTGTTGGGACTGATTGTGGATAAGGATCTCTCATGGAATGCCCATACTGACAGACTGGCGAACAGAATCAGTAGCAGTTTATTTGTTCTGCGAAACAGTCAAGTGTGTGCCCCCTGAGACAGGAAAAACGTTATATTTCGCACTCAATCATTCACATATTGCATATGGAATTGAGCTCTGGGGTAACACATCTCTGCAGAACATAAACAAGATATTCATTCTGCAAAAGCGGGCTATTAGGTGTTTAGTGGGATTGGGGTTCAATCATCCTTGTCGAGATTATTTTAAAAGGCTGTGCATACTAACTGTACCTTGTATTTTTATTTTTAAAACTTTATTATATGTGATTAAGAATATGGGCAGTTTAACGACCAATGCACAGGTACATTCACACTTCACAAGAAACAGGAACAACTTTATCGTTCAGCCTCACAGGCTAACTCTTTTTGAGAAAAAACTAGCTACATAGGGACAAAATTTCTAAACAAGTTGCCTGGTAATATAGATTTTAAGAGTATGACTTTCAAAAAAGATCTTCATAAGTTCCTTGTTGAAAAAAGGAACACTTAGTGTGCATTTATTCTTCTAATACTGCATCTACATGTTGGCCCATTGAAGGCCAATGTTTGGATCAGCGCCAGTGTGTGGGTAAATGTTTTGCCAGCGCTGGCCTAGATGTGGACTAGGCATTGTGGGCCAGCGACTGGGACAACATGTGGACTAGGCATAATGGTATTTCGATATAATAAGATTCACTTCAGAATTTCAACATTGTTTCGGATGGGGAGCCTGGAATGTGTTCTATATATGGAATGATGTCAATGAATATCACTGACCGCATAGATGCAGTTGTTGAGTACGGCGACGCCGAGCGTGGAGCGACGCGCCTCCATGCCGACAGAGGACGACCACTGATTGGTTGCCGGGTCGTAGACGTCGACAGTGCGCACGCGCAGTGAGCCGTTGAAGCCACCGACGGCGTAGACCTTGCCGGCGAGCACGACGACGCCCGCCCGGCACCGACGCCCCGGCATCTCAGCTGCCGTCGACCACGCCTCTACGCCCACCTCCAGGCACTCCACGCTGCGGATTGCTTTCGGCGCCTGCCCCCCCACTACCAGCACCACCTAGCCACACATCACATATAACAATTCTACTTGTATAATAATAGAGAGGTCCACGTTATAATGGCAGTTTTTGTGTAGTTGAGAAGTTGATATTGTGGTAATTATTCATATTGAATGAAAAAGACTAAGAAATTGTCAAAAAACCACTGATTTATTGATAATTAGAAAGACCGGTTTCGGTTATTACACCATTGTCAATCTCTGATGCCGAATCTTCAGAGATTGACAATGGTGTAATAACCGAAACCGGTCTTTCTAATTATCAATAAATCAGTGGTTTTTTGACTATTTCTTAGTCTTTTTCATTCATTATAATGGCAGCATTAGATTAGCATTGGCGTTGCTATCCTTGTCAATCATTCGACAAAGCAGATAGCATTATCATTGTCTAGCTCCGCTACGTTGCCAGATCGTTTTCAAACAACGTAAAAATATAATTAATTAACAAAATATTCAATCTCAATCATGAAAATTTATTATTAATAAATCATTAAAATATATATTTCTTGATGTTCGATTATTTTTAACAAAAATGATCCGTTAATATTACAGATATACCGGAATCAGGTATTCGGCTGAGAATCGGCAACGCTGTTGTTGTATCTTTTCCACTGATATAATAAAGTGGCCCTCACACTCTTAAGAACCGCTTAGTACTGTTACTCTACTACGAGTTTGTGAACAGCAATGCACACGAGTATGAAACATGAAAGACAAATAACTTGAGAATCAATCTGTGTAATATTGTACTACTTCCTAAAAGTACTGGAGATATATGTCTATTGAACTTTTTTATACTCTGCCCACAAGTGTAAATGAATAATAAATTCTTTGATACTGAATTTAATGACTGATTTTATTTCATTTATTTTAATATTACAGTTGTGTTGTGTTTGATGTGGTGTTTTTCATTATTATTCTAATTACATATCTTCATGAGCTATATTGTGATGCTATTATAATTATTACTGTGCAGATTATTTGACGAGTGTATTAGAAAGTATGTAAGAAAATTGTTTGAAAATGGAAAGAATGTTACCTTAGGTAAGCCAATCGGTTGACGAGGCTTTGTTCTAGGTGTCTTGAAATGAGTCTTTTGGTCCCCCTTAAGTAGATGATATTTAAGTGCTTCAATAAGATAGTCTTTACCTGAAAGAAGTGGAGTTGATTAGTAACAAAATATTGATCATTGATTCAACACAATCGGTAGGTTTGCTAATACTTTGGAATATGGATATTCCTATTCATTTGCTATAAAATTATTTAATTGAGCATTTAACACAGCATACACTCTGGAAGAAACAAACACCTTTCCAAAGACTTGAATTGAATCAATTGAAACAAAATTAATTTTAATGAATTTCACAAAATAGTTCAATGAACTTCTAAGTAAAATGGAGAAATCGATTTTTTTATAGTTTCTATATAGGATACAATTGGATGTGAAATTTTCATTGTAACTTTTTCATAATTTTCTCATCTTATTCAGTTCAGAAGACAATTATTGTCAAAAATGAAGTTCACCCAAATTTTATAATAATTGCTGTTATGCAAACCACTGCTTACTCGCATTTACCTATTAAGATTGCTTATTGTGAGGGGAGTAGAATATAAGTACCAAATACATATGTATGCATTTATTCAATGATACAAAATTATTTTTTTCAATAATTGGGGGAGCACCCACAGGCACATCCCAAAACTGTTCCTTCCCCGAATTTTGATTCAAATACTACCGTCCAGAAAGAAGGGTATGTTTCCTTCATTTCATAAAATTTTGTCCAATTTTTTGAGGGAAAACTAAAAAAACAAGAAATTTTGAATCTAGAAAAAATTGAAAACCAATTGAATATAAAAATAACACTCAAAACATTCCAAAATAGATTAGATTAGAGTTCTTTATTGACCGAGCGAAGTGAGGTCTAAGATTCAAGTCGACGGTTTGGCATTTCTCTTAATGTTTAAATGTTTGAATGTTTATATGTTGCGCATTTACGGCGAAACGCGGTAATAGATTTTCATTAAACTTGACAGATAATGTTCCTTTTTTAATTGCGCGTCGATTAAATACAAGGTTTTTGGAAATCTTGCATTTCAAGGATAATATAAAAGGAAAAATCTGGTGTGGCGCACTCACACAACTTTCCTTGCCGTTATGAAAATTGATCACCTGACGCTAGTGTTCCCGCGCATCTCAAGTCTACTATTCAAAGATTTGAGCCAGCTGGTGACAGGGCAATAACGCTGGAGACACACATGAGGTCTGCTATCTCTTCATAGTGAATGATTTAATAGAATCAACAATAATTTGCAATTGAATAATCACATTTTCTCGAATTTAAAGCTTATTTTCAATTTTAGGTGAAAATGTTACTGAACATTAATTGTAGAGATTTCCATGCTCAATCTACTCCACTTGATTTTTTTTGTTTCAATTGTATCTGAAGCCTGATAATTGGGAATCTATCTGCATTGATGGGGCGGAGCTCCTGGAATTTTTACAGATATGGGACTTGTGGCAGTTGATAGAGCTTATCGATGACTATTTTAGGTATGAATTTGATCATAATCGTTGGAGCCGTTTCCGAGAAAATCACGAAAAAACCTGTTTTTGACAACATTTTCGCCATTTTAGCCGCCATCTTGAATTGCATTTGATCGAAATTGTTCGTGTCGGATCCTTAAAGTGAAATGACCTTAAGTTCCAAATTTCAAGTCATTCCGTTAATTGGGAGATGAGATATCGTGTACACAGACGCACATACACTCATACACACACACACACACACACACACACACACACACACACACACACACACAAACACCCAAAAACCAGTTTTTTGGACTCAGGGGACCTTGAAACGTATAGAAATTTAGAAATTGGGGTACCTTAATTTTTTTCGGAAAGCAATACTTTCCTTACCTATGGTAATAGGGCAAGGAAAGTAAAAAGGAGCCTCCTTCATATGCCAATATTAGAGTAAAAATCAGACTATAGAATTATTTATCATAAATCAGCTGACAAGTGATTACACAGATGTGTGGAGAAGCCAGTCTATTGCTGTATTTCCATAAGGTCTATAGTTTCAATCAGGTACTTGTGGATGAGAATAATGCGTGAGGTCTACTGTTCACATAACTACTAGGTTATGTATGTAGCAATATGTACTGGCTTATACACTCACTAATTTACATTAAATAACGGTAATGCTAATTATTCAAAAATTTTTACAAAGTATGAAAAATTAATCAATGAGAATGAATAAAGATTTAATGCAATTAGAATAACGATAGTATAATAATCTGATGTAACTTCATAAATCGGCGGTACTTCAACAAAAAATTGTCAATTCTATGAAAAGGATATAAAATCCTTTCCATCAACACACGACCGGGTAGGTTATAGAGAAGTTATAGTTATAGAGTTACTATACTAGTTATAGAGATATAACAAGTTATAGAGATATAACAAGTTATAGAGATATTACACGTTATAGAGAATACTTACATTTGAGATTGGCTTTTAGAAGAGGCTCCTCTTCAACCCTTTGCACAAGGTACTCTTGGGGAAGGAGAGGCAGTCTGACATGCTCCATGAGTTCGGCAAGCAAGTTCTGTCTACCTTCAAGGTCATGGTTCACCCAACTTATCACACACTCAAAAACCTGCGCCAAACGTATCCATAAAAATAAGTATTTTAATTGGAATTTCAAGTAATATATATGAAAAACATTATTATTATTTTCATGAAAATACAAACAGATTAAGTCTTCAAATACCCTAAGGGCCGATTCCCGAGCTCGGGATTTAGCTAAGTTCTAGACTTTAACTGGCTTTGAACTCTCGAGTCAGAAGATTGGATTTTCGAGTCAGAGCGTTAACGTAGTAGAGGACTTGAATAGACCCTGTAGTTTAGAGATCACCTTAGGCTCTGGAGTTTATTATTTCGCTTTCTGAGTGAATGGCTTATAAGTCCAGGACTTGAATTAGATTCTCGCCTCTTTCCGAGTCGAAGATTTATCAAAAATCGTTCAGAACTTAAAACAGCGTGATTTTAAACCCTTGACTGAGATAGGTTTTAAAATTAAGTTCTGGACTTAAACTGAGCAAACACCTCTCAGTTATTGTTTTGGAGTAGATGAATAGCCAAATAGATGTCTTGGAATACCTTAATTATTTGAATTAGTACATCTAAATTCATAATTTATAGTTTGCAAGTCTATTTTGGAATAAAGTTGTATCAGAATTATGCGTAAAATACTAACCTTATTTCACGACTGTGACATAAAAAAACCTAAAAATAATACAATGATTTTTCCTTAGAATCTATCTTCCAATGTGAATTTTATTAATCAATGTCATATTCAGCATATTAATAAAAGAAATATAACAATAATAAATTATCATTCCAGTTTTTTTTTTTTTTTTTTGAAACAAAAACGTTTTCCAACTCAATAGCTTACTAAAATTTTTATTCCCAAATCATTGGTTAGGATCAATGATCAATAATAGCATAACGTAAAAAGGAATGTTTATTCATTCATGTTTCAAAAGATTAGGTTTTGCTTTGAATAGGCAAACAAAGGAATCGAAACTTATTTTCACAAAATAATAATTAGTTACAAAATAGTTTGGATAGCAAACTCATTTGGATAAGCCCGCTTCAATAAACTGTTCTGCTATAATGCCAACAATACAACAGTAAAATATTGGAAATTTCCTACATGATTATTTCTTCAAGTCTTGGACTCAAATAAGTCGAGAACTTAATAGACCCCGGAATTTAAAGATTAACCCGTGACTCAGAAAGTTGATTTAGACCCGAGCGCTTATTTTAGTCCTGGACTCTGTATGTCCAGTACTTATAGATCCCGAGCTCGGAAACCTGCCCTAAAAATTAAAAATTATCATTCAACAATAATAAGCAGGAAACTAACAGGTGGAAAAAGCATGCCTCATTGCTTCAAATACCAATATTAGTCGACGAACTCAGCTGAGAAAAGTTCTTGAAAGATACTTCAGTTAAGTAAGAAACAGAGAAAAATAGAATCACATTTTTGTGTCTCCACTAGAGGAACAAATTAAAAGTCAACCACAAAAAGGAGTGAGTTAAAGAGTGAACTAGAAGTAAATCATTAGTAACTACCAATTATAAAGCAGCGGAAGCAATCGACCACAAATTGAGTATCTGCATGAAACAATCTAGAACGGTATAATAGCATTTTTTATAAATCTTTGATAAGTGAATTTCACTTGTACTCCATACTATTACTTCCAGTGCAAATCGATTGCGAATAATTACAATTTAGCCTAATCAATAAGTAAAATATAATATTGTAATAACCTTTTCTTCGGATGGCACAGTCAAACGATCGCTGCAAATTAGTTTCGATACTTGATGATGAGATAAAGTGAGGAATTCTTCACATTCAACAACCTCTCTGAAAAAAAGATTGCGTGTTTAAATTTCACAACTTATTCTTTTAAAACGCAGTTTGCTAATTATTTTTATAGTCTGAATTCTGTTTTCTTACGAACATAACACTGGTTATGGAAGAAAAGTTTGGATAACTTGTCAAAGTACAACTTATTCCTGAATATAGAATATTTAAGTTTTATTTATCTTAGACTGACGAATAAAAATCTTCCCTGCAAGCGCATATTAATATGTAAGCTTGATTCAGAAAAAATGTTATTAACCTAATATATTTCAAGTTTAAATAGTCGTTGGTCCTGGAATATGATCGTATTTGAATATTTTTCATCGATTCTATTTCAAGAGGATTGAGTAACTTCTAATTTATTATAATTGATCTTTAATTCTATTTAAAGAAGATTGCAACTTGTATCAATGAGAATTATCATATTTATTCACAAAAAATCTTGCCTGGTACTACAGAACAGAGCAGATTATCATATAATGGGTCACAATAGTAGGTTATTTGAACAAAAACCAGATTATATTGGTAAGAAATTTTATAACAAGCTACCTCAAATCTTGAAAAGTAATGATGATTTGAAGATTTTCAAAAAACAAATTAAAAAATATTTAGTTGATAGAGCTTTTTATAGTGTACAAGAATTCCTTTCAAACCTAGGTTGAACTACTTAGTGTTAGAATTATTATGTAATAACATGACTTGTCTTATACTCCATGACTGGAGTCTTAAAAAAAAAAAAAAAAAAATTGGATGGGGAGTGAGTTTGTGAAAAAGACATTATGCCATATGTCTTAATTTATCAACTCATAAAATAGACAAACTTCCTGAAAAAGATGAATACTATTTTAAAATTGATTGGAATGGTGTTCAGAATTCCTTGTCTGTCCAGTGTTGGGACCGTGTATCGAAGAAAATAATATTAACCTATCAACTAATCTATTTATAGATACTATTCATAATATTATACTTGAGAAGACATCTAAAATAAAAATAGCTTCAAAAAATCAAACCATGGATTACCAGAGGATTAATAAATTCAATACGTCACCGCGATAAACTTAAGAAGAAACTTACGACAGCCCTACTGTATTGCTTTAAAAAACGAATTCATCCGATTCAGAATCTTATTACACTCAACCATTAAACGAGCCAAACATAATTATTCTAAGAATAAAATTGATGAGGTTTCATATAATCCTCAAAAGTTTTGGACCTTAGTGAAAGGGATTGCTGGTAAATCAAAAAACCATCAACCATTCTCATTCAATTAATTTTCTAAAAATGGAGACTCCGCCCAAACCCAAAATATTAAAGATATCTGCAACAATTTTAAACAATATTTCACGTCCGTTGGATCTTCCCTATCCCAATCGTTGAACCCTGTTGGAGAACCAGAAATTAATGATTCTGAGTATGGAGTTGATGCAGTATTTGAGTATTTAAAGGTAGGAGTGCTCCGGGGTACGATCTCATTCCAACTAAATTAATCAAAGAAAATCTTGAGTCATTAATTAATCCTATCCATCATTTAATAAATTTAAGCATTCGTAAAGGACAGTTTCCGGAAAATCTAAAAATAGCAAAAATCATCCCAATCTACAAATCAGGACCTAAAAATCAATTCTCAAACTACAGACCCATTCTCTTCTTACAACATTGTCTAAAATTATTGAAAAATGCGTTAAATTACAGTTAACAGAATATTTGACAAATAATAACATACTTGCAAAATCCCAATATGGATTTGAAAAATCAAAAAATACCAATGATGCTCTATTTGATGTAACCAAATATATAATTGAGTCAGTTAAATCTCTATCTCTTCTTCTTGTCTATCTATCTATATTATATCTATGAAAGGCTAAGCCCCGACAGACTGAAATCACACCACAGCCCAAATAACTGAGCCTAAAAAATTGAAATTTTGCACAATTGTTCATGGTAGCCTCAAAACATCCACTGCGAGAGTATTTTCAGAAATTTGCCCCCCTGAGGGAGCTGAGACCCCACAAAAATGTTGTACTTTTTAACCGCTCATTCCACAGCAAAGTCATGAGGAACTTTTTTGTTCAGCTACGAAAAATAATTGGATCTATGCAGAAAAAATTCGATCAGGAGCACAGGGGTGTTCAGGAGAGGGTTTTTTCGAAAATGTTTATGTAAAATCACACTACAGCTAAAACAGATTGGCCTACAAACTTGAAACTTTGCACAAATATTCTTCAAACATGCTAAACGCGCACTAAGAACGGATTTTGAGATATTTTGCCTCTAAGGATTTCAAAGGATGAAAAAGGATCCTTTCAAGTAAGGTTATGAACATGGTAAGGTGAACGCCATATGAAACTTAGATAATTGACACATGATAATTTTCTAACATATGTTGTAATCATTGGAAAGCTCAAAGACCTTGAAGAGATATATAGACCCACAATGCCTATGCCTTCCCAATGATAGCTCTTACTTGAAATTCAAGGCCGCCATTGGGGTATTTTAGCACGAGATATTATATCTATATATATTTGTAATACAATAGATCACAAAGGCATTGGTGGCATTGGTATGTAATAATCTTATGGGTTGCCCCCTCAATGGCGGATTTCAATTCCAAGTACGACACTAGCGCTGCATGTGAGTCTATGCATCTTTAAGGTCTTTGGGAAAGCTTAAAATAATCTTATCAATCAGCTGATCAAATTAATTTTTTGTGAATCGGAAGCGCGAGTACCTATTCTGTGGCGCGAGCTTGCCACGTGTGTGATTCATTGTTGTATTCTTGGCCAGTTCGGTTTGCGGCTTCTATCAGTTGTATATGGAGTCTCATACATTCCGATTATAACAGAGCACAGAGATTTTCTTTGGTAAGAGTTGTTGATAATTCTTCTTTAAAATTCAAATTCTATTGCCATCAAAAATCACATTGAAAAATTTCTTAATAGACAACAAGATTACAAAAAAAAATTCGAACATATACCTACATTTATTTGTAGTACGGCCAGAAAAAGGCAAACCTTAGCCGTGAGTTCATTAAATATAACTTATATATTTTTTTGTTAATATTTTGAGAATCAAAAATACGACTCTATAGAGGCAAGCTCTTCAAGAAGCTTGAATCTATTGGAATTAAAAATACTACCTTGCAGTGGATCAGAAGTTACTTCTATGAAAGCCTTCAGTTTGTTCAAATTGATTGTAAATATGGTAAGAGGGACAGTGTTAACTATGGGGTGATTAGGGAAGCACCCTGGGTCCAATATTGTTCATTATATATATAATATATATATATATACCGAGCAGACTGTCACAGCTTGAGGAGACTCAGTCTCCGAAAATTTCCCCCTATTTCTAATGTAAGTTTTTAAGTGTATTCAATCTTTTTATATCGTGTCTCCTGTTCTAATTTATATTACAAGCTAAAGTGTCTTCTATATATATATATATATATATATATATATATATATATATATATATATATATATATATATATCAATTACATCTCAAAGCTCAACACGACAAGCAAGATATTTCTATTTGCTGATGACACGGTTGTTGTTTCTATTGGCAAGGATTGGGAAGATGTATATAAAAATGCCACTATAGACCTTTCAAAAATAAAAAACTGGTTCGACCATAACAGCTTAACAGTAAATATAACTAAAACAAAGTATATGCCGATTGTAACAAGGAACCAATCAGATCCAGGCTCAAGACAGGTGAAAATGCATAAACGTACAGATTTAGAATCCTCAGTCTGTACAAATGTGGATCAATCATGAGAGTTGACCATTACAAATATCTTGGGGTTATTTTTGACCATCACTTGAGTTGGGTTCCCCATATTCAATGTGTCAAACAGAGGCTTAGAAGGATGTTGTATGGACTCTCTCAGCTCAGCCAGGTACTAGACATTAGATTGTGTAGGAGGATCTACCAAGCATATGCCCAATCAATATTGCAGTATGGAATAATAGTTTGGGGAGGTGTTTCATCTGCTTGCCTGGAGCCGCTGGCCGTCACTCAACGCACAATAATGAAAACTATCCTGAAAAAAGAATCCAGGTACCCCACGTTGCTGCTATTCTCGGACTTCCCTGCGCTCAATCTAAAACAGTTATTTATAAAAACAATTCTTACATATATAAGGAAAAATAAAATAAACATATTTGCTAATATACAACACAATTATCAAACACGACTCAGGAACAACCATGGATATTCAACACCTAGATTAATGCATGGAATAGAACTCAAATCACCATACTACCTAGCTCAAATTATCTATAGGAATTTGCCGGACCACATCAGGGAGGCTGAGGATTGCAGCGACGTGGTGTATAAAAGTAGGTTGGTCAGGTGGCTTTTTGGCATAGGCTGAATTGGAACTGAGGAACTGCTCCATTCACCGTACATCTAGTATAACTTACCAGCTCAATTTAATTAAAATATAATATTTTCGTTTCATTGCTGGTCTTAGGTTCCCTTGCTCTCCCACTTGTAAATTTATAATCAACTCTGCTCTGCTATTGATCAAGTATTTTTTTGAATAAACTATAAATAGCAGTTACATTTATTTATATAGGTTGTATAAAAAATAAAGTTAATAGTTCATAGCACAGATAAAGATACATGTTACTCTATTTAAATGCAAGAGCTCTCCCCCATTCACAGACGTATAGTCTTCTTGGGAGAATTCCACACCATCTATATACTAGCATTAATGTAATAATGTATAATTTTCTATTTCAATTGATGTATTCTATTTATAATTGAATTTATAAAATTTTACATTTTTTTGTAATGCAATGTTGAAAATAAATTGGTTTGATTTGATTTACACTTACCACTAAATCTTCTTCCGTTTATATTGATTTCAAATGCAAAGTTTTTCACTCGAAAGAATGATTTTAAGCTTGAAATAAGTATTTGAAATCAAAACCATTTTCAAATAAAATGATAAATCATCAATTGGGTAATGTGTTAGAACTGAAAACTGACTACATTAAAAAATTATTAGATCATGTCAATTTAATTGATCGATATTTACTAGAATGTATTGTAATTTAATAGATTGATAAAGTTGATACGAATATACAACTCACGGAAAGTGTTGTTCGATGTAGGTTTCAGATGAGGTTAACAGTTCAAGACAGCCATGCAAATCGGCAAATGCTCTTATGCCAAGACAATTGGTCGGATGCAGTTGCGCCTGTAGGAAGTCACAACATGCATCCCTCACGTCAGTCAACTGAAGCAGGTTGGCTGCGGGCAACAACACCTGTTCAAACGAAGTCACCTTATTCAAAAATAATCATTACTCCCCAATCGTGAATTCCTCAAAGTAGGCTATCAACTTTGAATGCCGCTTCCTCAATCACTATTTTAAATGAAATTCGGGTACATTCATTTTTAGCTGAAATATTTTATTGACTTTGATTTCAATCGTGAAACATTTAAAATAGAAGTGTTAATGAATATAGTGATCGTTGTATGATATTGTTTGCTATTGAATGGATAAACTGGTTCGAAAAATTAATTCTGATCAAATCAAATCCTTGAATCCTGCCATTCTATTAAACAAAAATGTTATAATAGAGAACATTAATTAGATCAGATTGAGAGGAATTCTCTAAACATTGAAAATTTCTCGAACATCAAATTACATGCTGTAAGCAGGCATTATTAAGTGCAGCATCGTGCCGTTATGGGGTTTTCTAAATATATGAGCTGAATGGAATAAGAATAATTGAAACTATTATAATTTCAGTTCTAAATTTGTAGATATAAGTATTATTTGGAGATAGAATATTATAGTATAACGCAACTTTGAAACATATACATTTGAGGTAAAATTCAATGTATGGCATATATAACTGAGACGTAATTAATTCTAATAAACATTTTACATGAATATTCAAGATACTTCAGTCTGTAATTGATAAATTGGTAACTGAAAATGTGTCGCCGTATAACAGTTAGACAATGTAGCGTTTATAAACAATCTCTGATCCTGTCATGAATTCAATTCTGCCCAGCTTTCATAGCATTTACCTCACCTCCACGGAGGTAGGCCTATACTAGATTACTGATGTTCACTGAATATGATTAAAAAAATACTAATGGATTATTGATGTACACTGAGTGTGATTACAAAAGTTCAACTACGTTATAGATGAAATTTTTGATGTAGGAGCGATGCGTAAAAAATACAGCACCTGGACATTTTCTTCAGTAACATGCACTTCGGAAGTGTAGACATAGTCGACGAGTAGTTGCAGAGCCTGAGAGTCGATGCTCTGCAGCACTATTCGCTCTTGCTTGCTCTCCTCGAAGCTGGTGAACATGGCGTGGAAGTAGGGACTGCAAGCGGCCAGCACCATCTTATGGGCTTGCACCTCCACACTCTCAGCCACTAGGCGAACGTCGCACAGTAAGTTTTGTCTAGATAACAAGCAATCAAGCAGACAACAAAATAGCACATATGCACACTAGTGAGTTCAATCACTATTTTATTTATTATAAAAGGACTGTTAAGGTGACAGAGTGAGTTTCTTAGTATATACAGCAACCTTAGAAAAACAACATAAAACAAATTAATTGCAGTAGTTAATTTATGATTACAGCTGGAACATCTTCTTCATAAGAAACAGCAAATTACAAAAAAGTTTAAAAATATGACTTACAAAAGATATTAGTGATGAGGTGACATGATATCTCCATGCTCAATGGATTGAGTATATGTTATGAAAACTGTTCAAGAAGTATATAAACATTTGAACAGAGTAAAGTGATGCTTTACTCTTTTGAACAAAGTGATGCTTTTCGTTGTGTATTTACATAAGTGAATAAGAATATGCAATCTCTTACTATAACAAGAGATATTTAGTTGATACAGAGAGTAGGTGACTTGAAGATTTCAGAGTAAAAAGCGATTAAACATTTTTGTCTTTCAATTCAAGCCGTTATTCTATGGATTATCTAGTTTTCTTTCCTATAGAATCGATTAAGTATGCACTTTAACATACACATCTCAAAAAATAGATGTTTATGTAATATTTTGGAATGAGTGCAACTCACAACCCAACACATCATGTTGAAAAATCGAGGCAATATTAAATAATAGCCTACCACTTAGAGTGGACTCACTTTCTCATGTTATTCATGACATCAAAAGCTCGATGGGTGTGGTGGTGATTCCTATAGGGCGGCTTCTCCCGACTGCTGGGCCGTGGAATGTGCTTCTGCGAGCTCTCATCCAAAGAGTTTTGACTTGCATAACGCAATAATAAGCAGCTGTAAAAGAAGAGTTGATCGAGAATTTAAATATCAAACATTATTTAGAAGATCTAAAAGGAAGTAATAACTGATTGTCAATAGAAGTACTCATTCAAATGACACCTAACTCCCTACTGTATACCTCCTGAACAGTAAATAAACAACGGTAGCTTTATTTATAATCATTCCCCGGTTCTAAACCCACCAAAATGAATGACACCTCTGTATATACATACACATGCGTGGATTAGCATTAGCGGTACCATACATTAGCTTGGGGCTTAATTAATGTAAATTGATGCTCTTCGGTATTTTTACTGCATTGATCCTAAAAAACTAAATTGAATTTCTTTAGGAGGACACAGGCCTAATCAATTTGGGAGTGTAAGCTGGACTTTAATGAGGAGTCACACATTGAAGTTGAATTAAGCTAAATTATTCAAGTTTAAAAGTGGAAGTAATAAAAAATAGTGATAAGCTTGTTAGAATATCTGATGAATTCAAGATGGCAGTGACAAGTGATCGCGAGTTTTTGTGTGGTGTGTGCTCAAAAATTGTTGAAAATAATTCGAATGCGCTAGAATGTGAAGGTTTTTGTTGTAATTGGTACCATATGAAATGTGCAAAATTATCCATAAAAAATTACCGTGAAATTCACGACCTTGATGAAAAAATCTCTTGTATTGTGACGTGTGCTGCTTGAAGGTTAAGAACTTGATTTCAAAGCATGGAAAAACCGACAGTGATAATGTTCAGTTTAGTAAAATATTACACGAATTGAACAAAATTAGTGAGAATTATGCTAATTTGAGTGATAGGGTTAAAAATGTAGAATGTTTTCAATTTACAACATCGAAATCTTCATCAAACAAGACGTATACTGCCAGTTTAAGCGCGCAGCTTCAAGATTTTTCAAAAACTCCGTATGATGTTATTGATAGTGCTGTGAATAAAACAAAATCTATTTCAAATGCTGTTTGTTACCGAAATTAAAAAATTACCTCCTAGTCAAAACCTACCTTAGACGTAGTATATCGACTCATAACCCGGTAAACAAACGTGTAAATGATGCAGTTGTATGCACGGGAAATGAGACTGGGCTTAGTGTTTCTAAACAAAACAAACTCTCTGACATTAGAGATACTAGTGGTATTTTTCTATCCCGAATAGATAGGAGTGAATCATGCGACTCAGTAAAAACGTTTTTAACTGATAGAAATATTAATCCAATCGTGTGTATTGAACTTGAAGCGAAATTTGAAAATTATAAATCGTTCCTGCCAAATCTGTGGATAAGTTGCTTAATGCGAATTTTTGGCCTTCTCGTGCTTTGGTACGAAGATTTTTTGTGACAAAAACACCAACTGTAAGTTCTCGTGTTTTTTTTAGGGAGACCAACCCATTAGTTTCAACACCTGTCATTAGAAATCTCAAAGAGAAAAATATCGATCTTATTCTGGGTCATTGGAATGCACAGAGTGTTCGATCAAAGCAGGGTATTCTTTCACTATTTGTTGAAAATCAGAAGCTTGATATCTTGTGTTTGTGTGAGCATTTCTTGACATTGGGTGGGTCAGATTTTTACTCAATGATATCTGACCTTACAATTGCCTCAATTTATTGTAGAACTGTGACCAGATGTGGTGGCTCTGCTATTTACATTTGGAATGATATTGACTTCACCGAAATTGATGTTTCTGTGTTTTGTAAATAACTTGACTTGGAAGTTGTGGCTGTGATAGTGCCCACTTACCATATAATATTGTTTCTTTGTACCACTCTCCCAGTGGACAGTTTTTGTGAACTTTTTGAATGTTTATTGTTTTATCTTAATATACATCATGCTACATGTAGTATTGTGGTAGCTGGTGATTTCAATGTAAATTTTATTGGTGACGACTCAAAGGCAAGATATATTATCGAGCTTCTGAAATGTTTTGGCCTGTACATCACTTGCACTGAGCCCACCAGAGGAGTCTCCTGCCTGGACAATGTAGCTGTGAGATTTCAACCGGATGTTTGCAGCACAAAAGTCATTGCACTGCATGGCGTCGACCACTCTGCACTGGTGACAAGTTTTTCAATGTCTGGCTCATCCATGGTGAGTGATGAAACATCTACATGGCATATAAACTATACTTTCAGATCGAGGCCTGTAAATGAGACTACACTGATTCCTTTTGGAAATGATATGGCCAGCACCCCCTGGGATGTAGTACTTCAGAACCCTTGTGACTCCAGCCTGTGTGAGACTTTTTTCAACTATTTTCAGGAGAGATTTAACTTCTTTTTCCCTGAAAAACTCAAACCGCATCGCTCTCAGCAACCACAGAAGAGACAGAGCCGTATGAGAAGTCATCAAGAGTGGTATACTGATGATCTTGCCAGGCTGAAGGAACTTATGCTTGCTTTGAAGGGAAGGTGTGCTGGTGGCAGTGCTAGTGACATGGAGAGATACCGACGTGCAAAGTCCATCTATAAGAAGCATATTGAGCAGGCTAGAAAGCTGGCAACGGCTGCAAGGATTGAGAATGCATCAAATCGCTGTAAGGCGGCATGGGATGTGATAAATTCACATCGGTCCTTGCCAAGGAGACAGCTTGATTTTGCAAGTCCTGATGAATTCAACAATTTTTTCATCGAGTCGGTAAACAGCATTGTGCGAGATCTGCCTACAGTTGAGCTGCTGGCTGCACGAGTTCCACCAGTGCATGCTCGTCTGTCTTTCTTCCGCCTCATCACTCCACCTGCCCTGATTAAGATTGTCCGCTCTTTCAAGCCATCCCGGAGCCCTGACGTGTATGGAATGTCCGTTTTCATGCTACGTGAGGTGGTGGATGTTATTGCAGAACCTCTTACTACAGCAGTTAATAACTGCCTGAGATCCGCCATCTTTCCTGACTTTCTGAAGACCTCAAGAACTGTTCCTGTGTACAAGAAGGGTGATCACCAGAGCTTGAACAGCTTCAGGCCAATAACCATAACTCCAATCTTTGGAAAGGTGGTTGAAGCAGTCACCAAGCCTCAACTTGAGAAGATCTTTGAGATGAATAACCTTTTCTCAAGTATGCAGTACGGTTTTCGCAGAGGGAGGTCAACTGTTGATGCAGTAAATCCAGTGGCTGAGCGAATTGGTTCAGTGTTCGAAGATGGTGAGTCCCTTGCACTGACCTTGTGTGACTTGAGCAGAGATTTTGACTGTGTTGACCACCATATACTTATCAAAAAGCTTCGTTATTATGGTGTTGTGGACTCTGCTCTAAAGATCTTGGAGTCATATCTGACTGGGAGAACACAGGTGGTGTCATTGGGAGGAGCTGCATCCTGTCCACTCCCTGTGAGTTTTGGGGTACCTCAGGGTTCAATACTGGGGCCAATCCTGTTTATCATAATGATTAATGACCTGGACGACAATGGTTCAACTCTTCTCTTCTCTGATGATACATCATTGCTGTCATCTGGCATTGACCTTCAGCGGGTGTTGGAGATGTCAGCAGAGCGTCTGCGGTCGTCAACTTCATGGTTCCAGGTCAATCGCTTCCAACTGAACGAGAGCAAGACGCAAAACATAATCTGCAGCTTGTCGCAAAGTCTGCCTCAAGATCAGGAACCTGTGAAGCTGTTGGGCTTTGTATTGGATTCGAAACTCAGCTGGGCAAGCCACATCCAACAGGTGACTAGGAGACTGTCCCGAATCTGTTTTCTGTTGCTCAAGCTGAGAGGACAGGTGACAGAGGAATATCTAGTCTTGGTGTATCATGCACTTTTCCACTGCCATATCTCCTATGGTCTACTCATGTAGGGTCATTCAGCCAAGGTTGTGGACATACTTAAGCTGCAAAAACGGGCTGCTAGGATTATAACTGCAAGCGAACATCATGCACATTGCAAGCCCATTTTTGTTAGGCTGGGTATCCTAACAGTAGTCAGCCACTTCCTTCTTCTCTGCCTCATGTATATCAAGAAGAATCAACAAAATCTCTTGACTCGGACTGATGTACATCAACATAACACCAGGCATCGAGTGCTGTTTGACATACCCAGGGTGCGCCTCCAGAGATCGCGGGTATGCTACAGGATTGCAGCTCACCGCTACTTCAACAGGCTACCTGCAGGAGTGAAGCAGTTGGATACCAGCAAGTTCGTGAGGGCTGTGACCGGTTTTTTGAGAGCCAGGGCTTATTATGATGTACAGGAATTTTTAAATGATGACCTGACTCAAATACTATCTGGCTAACTTGCCAGTAAGTTAAAGAGCAAGGCCTTAGATGTTAACTAAGTGTGCTTTATCTTGATCGCTGCCATCTTGATAAATTAGTGTTTTGTTGTTTTTGACTTTTATTGTGAAATGACGCCATCGATCCCACAAGTGTAGGTAATGGATGAAGAAGAAGGTATAAAGAAAAAAGTAGCATGATTAAATAAAGGAAATATATTTGAAGCTACGTAAAAATGTTTTAGGCATGAGCGAGCACATTATTATATCCCAACTTAACCTTCAATCACTAGTATTAAAGCAAAGCCTTGTAAATAAGTAGGATGATTCAAGGTAACCAGGTAGAATCATCTTGATTATTTTTGGGGGTCAACATTGTAATGAGTGATTAACTTACTGCATGCATCTGCAATAAATAACAAGAAATGCAATATTTTAAAATGTAGCCTATAAATGTTGAATAAAAGCCCAATATCGACCATTAGTCCATAATTAGCATAAGAAGATGTTGAAAAATTCACTCACCTTCCTCTATCACCACAGTCACCGTTAATCTCCATAATGCAACAATGATAAACTTCAATTTAGTTCAATATAGTGCCAAAATTTTGCGTCAAGTTTTTAATAACTGAATGAGTAAGTTAATTATTGACCTAGAGTTTAGAGTAATCTCATTTCAAAATTGTATAAATCCAATTAAAACAAAAGCTTAAAAAAAGAGTATTTCCTAATTTTAAAGAAGTTGATACCGCGAAATAAACATACACAATTCATTTTTGTTGTCAATTGAAACTGAATCTGAAACAATAAAAACAATTTAATGATAATAACCTTTCATCAGAGATCAGACAAACAAGAACAGCTGACAATTTCTTGGGTCACTTGCAAAATAACGAAACTGTCTGCTGAGTTGCTGACAGGCTGCCAGCTACGACTATACTTCCAAATAAAAATTTCCCTTTCAATTTTAATCTAAAGGCCGATTCCCTAATCCCTAATGCCGCATCTACATGTTGGTCCAATGATACCTATTCTGTTCCAATGACGACCAGCGCCAGTTACTTAGGGTACTTGTTACTTGTATTATTTTGTCCTCCTGACAGTCGAGTCGTCATTCACACGCCAGTGTGTGGATGGGTGGTTTGTCAACGCTGGTTTTCATTGCCTTCACTGGGTAATTGGGCCCTGGTCACATTGCATGCTGGGCTAACATGATGCAGCATTTTAGTATTATACTTAGTATTATAATTATCAAAACCGTCCAGTGAGGACTATAAAACTCAAAATAAAAATTTGAATATCAATGGTAAGGACCGTTTTATCAAAAGAACGGCATACTGTGGAGAAGACTGGACAAGAGTAACAAGTAAGTACTCATTAGGGCCTATCCTCAGCCTCCAGAGGATAGACTGCTATAGGTACCTTCCTGAAAGTAGGTACTAGGTATAGGCCTACCTCAATAATGAGAATTTTCCAAGGCCCATTCACGTTATGCTGTCATAGAGTAAAGCGATACCGTTTAATTAATACCGATAAAGATAGGCAACTATGAATGGAGGGTTGCTTAGCCATTGTATCTTCTATCACTCAACAAAGCGGATAACGCTATCTTTTTCTCGCTTTGCTATGTTGCCAGATCGTTTTTCAACAATGTAGAAATATACGGTACCGGTAATGAATTAACAAAATATTTAGTTTTGATAAAGAAATCATTGAAAAATATAATTGATTATTTTAAATGAGAATGAACTGTTAATATTACGGTACCGTACATCAATAAAACTGTGCAGTTACCGTCCATAGAAGACATTGACAAGACACAGAAGATCGCCAATGTTGTTTTCCTCTATATCTTTCTCTACTGCCATTATAACGTGGACCTCACTATATATTATTTTTTGTCTCTGATTCTGTAAAGTTGTAAGAGTAAAATTAATCACTTATTAATATCGGGGCACCGAGCTTCGCTCTTTATTTATTTATTGACTTTTGATAAGCCGAACACATTTCTTTAGAATGATTGGGGAAGTAGGCTACTAAAAATGACAGGCACAGCCCAAAACTGTTTCTTTTCCGAATTTTGATTTATACACTATAAATAGTCCAGATAGTAGGTTATGTTCCATACACTTAAATTCAGGTTCAATTTTCTGTTCAAACATTTGAAAACAAAAAAATTATAATTCAGATTATAATACAAACCAAATTGAATAACAAAATAACACTCACTATAGCCTAATCACTTGAAATTTTCAAATAAACGATCAACTTTGAAAATATTATGATATATTACTCTTGTTTAGGAGGATTATCAATTCATGTCAACAAATTAGATTATGTTGATCAAATCGATTAAATTGTCTAGCTAGATAAAATTTCTCCCTGATTGATTATGATTAAACAGCTGGAAATAATTCTGTCTCTCTCCCACACAGGCACACGCACGGTATATAGATGAAGATTGAAGATTTAGATTTTCATCTAAATACCGTGGGCACACGCATCTTCTGTTAACGATAGACGACGAAATTCTGTTTTCCAAGGATGAATTATCTTTTAATGTCGTTCAGCAAGTTTTCCAAAGAATGAGACCTAGTGCAATCGAATCTACATCATAAACCTACTACCTATGTTCCAAATTTCGTAAAAATCGTTAGAGCCGTTTACAAGATCCGTAAAACATAAATAACCAGATATATAAATACCGGTACAGAAATTGCTCGCTTAATATAATAGGATTTGATTTAAATCCAAATATCCAAAGTCGTAATCAGGGCCAGGTCTTCCTGGATAGATCGTGTCGATTAAACATGGTACATAAAACTGTAGGCAGCGTCACAGTCCAGCAAAGCTTTCGCCGAAAAAATCCTCTAACCGGTAGAAGCTCCTTCCAACAAGCCACTTTGACAATGAGCTTCGTCTGAACACATTGACTGGGCGTGCCCTAACCGAGTTCGGCAGGCAGTTGAACATTCGCACCGCCAAAACAGGAAAACTGTCCTTCACTCTTGACAGGCGACAGCGCGGCACATCCAAGTCAACCCCCCTTCGAGTTCCATGTGAGTGCACTTCCCTTCTAGCAAACGTGCAGATGTTTCTCCTGACGTGTAGGAGCGATGACAATATGTACATGCCATGAACTGTATGGATGCCCAAATTCATTCAAGAAAGGTTCAAGTAGGTAGTTGTAATATTACAAACTAGCTGGCCCGGCGAACTTCGTACCGCCAAATAGTTAATGCATCTCATGACAAAACTACAGCTG
Source organism: Nilaparvata lugens (assembly GCF_014356525.2). Classification (NCBI taxonomy): domain Eukaryota; kingdom Metazoa; phylum Arthropoda; class Insecta; order Hemiptera; family Delphacidae; genus Nilaparvata; species Nilaparvata lugens. Next base: position 65,860,968 of record NC_052504.1, on the reverse strand, counting down.
GATGCACACCTGAGGAGGCACGATGCGGCATTTTGCATCCAGGTGCTTTGAATGGAAGCACTCACACTGAATCGGGCATGCCGTGGAACGGTGTGATAAGGCACTCTCCATAAGATCAACACTTTGTATCACCAAGCCGCGCCTCCTCGGGTGTGCTTGGTCTTAGCGTAATCTGATGCCTCACTATATTTTTATGAAAATTATCCAACAATCAGTATTTACATTCTAAACACCGAAGACAGCACAATTATTCGAAACAAAGCAATGTCTTTAGCGCATGTTAGTCTTTAACCTGAGGCCGCACTGCTGGATGGTTACACACAAAACAGTCATTTTGTTTTTAGTCGGGGCGCTTAGAATGAATTAACATGGTCGGTTATGGAGCAGCATTCTTGTCTACTATCTATGGTACCGACGGTTGCTGTATGACGCAATGATTATAACAGCTGATTTTTATTTCTGTGAAGGACCGTGGGAAAGAGTCCTGAAGTCGGATTATAAATTTGATAAGCCATAAACCTAATCCTGAACATAATGAACATAACTAATAAAAAAAATCATCAAATCGGTGCACACATAAAAAGTTATTGAACGTCAAAATTTGAGGCTCGATTTTTATTTATATAGATTTAGCCTACCGGCTACACTGGATTTCACAAAGATGAAACTTCATTATTAATATGATACAATAAGCTGGACTGATTTATAAAATTAAGGTTGACCATTTATTTTCTATCTCAATACTGTTTTAAAAAAAGCAGATGATGAATAAAAAAATCTGGTGTGGCGCACTCACACAACTTTCCTTGCCGTTATGAAAATTGATCACCTGACGCTAGTGTTCCCGCGCATCTCAAGTCTACTATTCAAAGATTTGAGCCAGCTGGTGACAGGGCAATAACGCTGGAGACACACATGAGGTCTGCTATCTCTTCATAGTGAATGATTTAATAGAATCAACAATAATTTGCAATTGAATAATTACATTTTCTCGAATTTAAAGCTAATTTTCAATTGTAGGTGCAAATGTTACTGAACATTAATTGTAGAGATTTTCATACTCAATCTACTCCACTAGATTTTTTTTTGTTTCAATAGTATCTGAAGCCTGATAATTGGGAATCTAAAATCGAACTTTGCATTGATGGGGCGGAGCTCCTGGAATTTTTACAGATATGGGACTTGTGGCAGTTGATAGAGCTTATCGATGACTATTTTAGGTATGAATTTGATCATAATCGTTGGAGTCGTTTCCGAGAAAATCACGAAAAAACCTGTTTTTGACAACATTTTCGCCATTTTAGCCGCCATCTTGAATTGCATTTGATCGAAATTGTTCGTGTCGGATCCTTATAGTGAAAGGAACTTAAGTTCCAAATTTCAAGTCATTCCGTTGATTGGGAGATGAGATATCGTGTACACAGACGCACATACACACACATACAGACCAATACCCAAAAGCCAGTTTTTTGGACTCAGGGGACCTTGAAACGGATAGAAATTTAGAAATTGGGGTACCTTAATTTTTTTTCGGAAAGCAATACTTTCCTTACCTATGGTAAAAGGGCAAGAAAAGTAAAAATGCTTTTCAACTTGTACTTGGATAAAAAACGAATTGAGATCTAAATATGGAACCATCGAATTTCGATTTAAAGAAAAGGTACCTATTCAAAATAGTTTGAGTTGTGATATATTGAAGAGGAATGAACGCAAGATGGAAGGTTCGTTAATTTTGTTGTAAATTATTGTAGCTTTATTGTTTCATTTTATTAGAATTTTAAAAAGGAGCCGATGCTTGTCCATGGCACAGAAAAACATATTCGTTGATGGCCACATTTAAAAAAAAAGTAGGCTAAAAATTACGAAAGGCTACTGCACAGGCTAAAGATACTTTACAAATTATTCAGCTTCCAGATTTCGTAATACGTTTAACATACTCATATACCGTAGCACATAGCTCATTATCAATTTTTAATTGTTTAAAAAATATGAAATTACTTACCGTACTAATAGAATCATTTTTTTAAATAATAAAATTAATTTAGCAAAAATATTCTTCAATGGTTTGAGGTACGGTACTTGGACAAGTATAATAAGAAAAATATTATTCTATTTCTTCTTCCTTTAGCATTCAAGTCCTATATGGACCTTGGCTTCGATGACAATTCCTTTGCATCTGTCTCTATCACCAGCAACTCTCTTCCATCCCCTTCTCCTTGGTCTTCTTCTTGTGCCTTCAATTCTTGCCTCCAATATGATCTTTGGTAACCTTTCTCAATTCATCCTCTCAACATGTCCAAGCCAGCGTATCAATTGCAAATTTATAGAACGCACAATATCTTTCCTTCCAAGTATATTATTTATCTCTTCATTTCTTCGAATGACCAAAACTTCAGCTGTTCTTATGGGTCCCCATATTCTTCTGATCATTTTCAATCGAATATTCTATTTACCGTGGGAAAATGATGATATATCATTGTATTTTTTTGATAAGACACTCTTACTTCTTACTCAATAAAAAGTATCTAATAATTATTATTGAGTTTAGTGGTTCAGAGCCCACTTTACGACGGTACGGATACCGGTCCGTTCTCTAATTCGAGCTTTAAGTATTGTCATGATTTTGAAAAACATATAACTTGCTAACCCAACACATAATTTCATATTCATGCTTGAATGAATATTTAAAGTGTGTAGAGGTAAAAGTAGAGTTCTTCTAATTCAATTTATAATAAAATTTAACACTTCCAAAGTTGATTGTGGTAATGTCAACTCTATCAATTTTGACCTAATTTCCGCCATGAAAAATGTGACGTGAACTGTCTCTTGATCTAGTTATCAAGGTCTAAAGAAAATTTCTCAAGTGTAACCAAGATAATTACGGTGAAAATAAATTTATTACTAATTAACGTCCTTGAATTATAATTTCCATAATATATGTGAACCTAAATTTTATATGTGTTTTACCAGGAAAAATAAATTTAAATCCATAGGAAACACATTTAATATAAAACTAAACAATGATATCAACATCTTTCAAATACTTTATACAGGTCGGGCAAGTTGGCTATTTGTAAGATTGTTCCATCTTCAGCGTAGCGTCGTGGAGGAATAAAACATGATCGTAATGTAGAATATAGAACATGCTCAATGGTCCATTTCCAATCATATTCTTTTGCTTCATTATCCTGAAAAATTATTAAAGTAATGGATTAAATCTTGAAAATATATAAGGATATTAACCGTAAACGATGACGTAATTTTCCGGTGGTTAAATTTAATAGAAGTACTTGTAGAAGGAATTGATTCAGGCAATGTGAGATAAAAATACAAACACATAAAAGGATGAACAGACACTCTTCAGCATCAAAGGAATAATAATAATGTAGATGCAGTGTGAGCATGGAAAGGAAAAATCTCTGTATTATATGCATCATCAATTTTCAACTTTCTTCAATTTAATAAAATGTTTATCTAATTGAAATTAAAACTTCACCAAAGTGTTTGAATCACTCTCATGACTCTAGCTTCCTTAGAAGAAAATTCTCAGGAGGGATTTATTCAAAATAAGTGATTCAAGAGTCTTGGACGAAGGTCTTCAACATGAATTTTGAGTGATCTGGTGTCCTTGTTGGTAAAAATCAGGTCTGAAAAGTGAAACAACACATTTTGAATAGCATATAGACCTTATCTTCGAAAAGACACTCTAATTTTTTAGGCCCGGTTGCACAAAAGCCTGTTAAATTTTAATCGTGATTAATTTCAAGAGATCCAATTAGACAAGGTTATTTCGAAAAATAGGCTTCTCTGATTAGTTATTAAAAGTATTGGAACTTTATTAGAAGATCCTGTACCGTATAATATACTATTCATTAAAACAATAATATTACTATTACTAACAATAACAATTACATAAAAACAATAATATAATCATTATAACAGTCGTTTTCAAAAAAATATTTAGAAGGTATTGGGTAAAAATAACGTCCATAGTTTGTTGTGTACTATTTGGACAAATAATGGCCATGAAGAATGGTCGTCACCATGCAATGAAATAAATGAACTCAGGGACTGCATGCCATGGATAAAAAAGGAAAATTCGTATGGCTTTTGTTGGTGGGGAGTCTCTTGCGGGAAGGTCCCACCTCGTCTGGATACATAATTTGAGCGACTGTCATACTTCAGCCGGGACAAAAAAATTGGATGACAGGTAACAACAATAATTATGAATGTGATTTTGAATGAAAGATTTTTGTATGCTGCATTATCACTCTGAGTGGGCCTAATATATTGCAGATTGAGTGGCCGTAGTCGAGTGGATCAGATGCTGGCTTTATGATTCAGAGGCCCGGATTCAAATCCCGGCCCGGGCAAGATATTTATCTCGGGCCACTACCGTGTTTCGGATGGACACGTTAAGCCGTCGGTCCCGGCTGCCTAAAAAGCAGTCGTTAGGTCATGTCAGAGGCCCTGAAATTGATCAGTTGCGACCTGAAAACTCTGACACCAGACCTGAGCCAGCCAGGTCACTCGATATTATTATTATTATATTGCATATTATTTGTATGTATATATAATGTATATAGATAATATAACTTACATGTAATAGATAAGTACAAACTTATCGAACAATTTTGTTATACTCAAGTACTAGGAAAGATTTATTTCTGACTAATCCTAATAGAAAATCATTGATGTAAATGGCTGTTCAAGAGAACATTTTGTGAAAACATGAGTAGGCCTACTTACAACATTGTTAGTAGCAATTTTACTGTAGAACTTGGCTGTTTCCCTGCAAAATGATTCAAAGCATTCCTTTTCATTATCCCAGTTCACTTCACAGGCAAGTTGTACTATGTACCATGGCAACCCACCAAGGTCAGGAGTGTAATTATCTGAAAAAACGAAAATTTTAAAAATATATTGTAGTGATTAATTACAATAAAATGAATAATTATAAGAAATCTCCACATTTTTTTTTCATCTCAAACATATTCCGTTCAAGACGAACGAATGGTTTTCGACTTAGGACTAACTGAACTAAGAAGTATCTAACAAAGAATAGAAAATTTTATCCGTAACATGAACAAATCCATAATACTGCACCATGATAATGGTATTGCCTAAGCTAAATGACACTGAATTTCTCTGAGTGATTATAGTTATTCATCAATAACGATTATCGAGTGTCGTTATCGTGCAAAAGCGATGAATAAAATTTCCTCTATTATTCCAGTGAGAAGAGGTTCGGTCGCTGCTGATGTCCCTGTATGTTGACGTATTGCCACTACTGGTGGCTAGTATTGGACGCCAGTATTAAACCTGTGGGCTTTTACAAGAATTCATCCGGTTCTTGCCAATTTCCCTCACTCTTGTACCCAGTTTCATTTCGGGCTGACAATGAAATCAACTTATAAGAATTCAGTATACACCAAACATTTATTCTAATAACCTTGATTGATATTACTAAGGGCCGATTTCCGAACTCGGGATTCAGCTAAGTTCTAGACTTTAAACAGCTGGAGTCAGAAAATTGGCTTTCTGAAACAGTGCGTGGACGTAGTCCACGTTCAAATTATATTTCGAAAAACTAGAAAATTGAACACAAAAAATAAAGAGATAAAAATAGCCATTTTAATTATCTAGGAATGTTTTATTTCGTCAAGGAAAAACGTTTCCAATTATAGAAATGAGTAACTAAAGATTATCATAAAAACTACGACTACCTCCCGTTTCGGAAAGCCTATTTTCTGACTCCAGCTGTTTAAAGTCTAGCACTTGGCTAAATCCCGAGCTCGGAAACCGGCCCTAAATCATTTGAACCATATCTGTAAAGTCACTGCCGAATAAGATGTGTTATACTGGGAACCTGATAATAGAAATTAGAAACCCTCTACAAATGTGAATAGTTCTGAGAATGAATTCAGGATACAGCAGTATCAATATTACCTAAAAGTAAGGGAATGGTTTTCAAATTCCCTTCCTGATCAATATCGATTGAAAAGTAATCTTTCAACATTGGAGCCTTCGAGACAAGCAATTGCTCGACCTGCTTCGAGTAATCCTCTTTTTTGCCCGCCTCGTCGTCATCAGTCCAACCAGCCGCAGGTGAGTCCAACCCCATTTTACACAATTTAGCCAATGCTAACTGATTCTGAAATCAATTTATGCATTCAATTAATACAAAATAAACTACTATTAACAGCTTATTTGAATCACAATGGATTGTACACGAATTAAATGCTAGCCTATAAATTAATTTATAATGATAAGAACATTCAACATTATAAAACAAAATAGGTATTTAAATATACGCACAGCCGCTCTCATAAGATAAAAATTCCTTTGAGACCAAAATTCCTTTTAGACTACTTTTAAAATTTGAAAAATATTTTCAATTATTTCTGAGAAACTTTCTCGCTTTCACCACCCACTTTTGGAACAAAAAGGTTTCTAGCTGTCGAAAAATTATTTTTTTCTGCTCGAAATGGACCAACATAATCATTAATTGAAAAATGACTATAGGACACAGTAGAACATAAAATTCTAATAAATAAAATGAATAACGCCGGCATAAGGGGAGTATGTAACAAATGGTTTGCAAGTTTCCTTGCGGACAGATCGCAGCAAGTGAGAGTAGGTGACGCATTAAGCTCCAAGAGATACTCATCCTGTGGCGTTCCGCAGGGATCAGGACTATCAGCCGAATCATTCCTGATCTATATAAATGATTTGTGCGAAGGAAACCTTATTGGATCGCTGACAGCATTTGCTGATGACACAGCTCTGAGCTACTGCGCTGAAACTAAGACTCAGCTGACACAAATGATTACAAGCGATGTACGCCGTTTGAACCTGTGGTTTCAAATTAACTCCCTCGAGATCAACGCTAAAAAGTCAAAAATTATCGTCTTCCAACTAAAATCTAAAGCAGAAAACACACAACCTCTAGCTATTCCCTCTCATACCGATAAGTGCAAAAATCTTGACATAGACTACAACTGTGACAGAATTGAGGAGTCTGAGTCTGTAAAATACTTAGGCGTAATAATCGATTCCAAGCTCAGCTGGGCACACCACATACAAAAATTGAGAGAAGAGTTAAGGGTGACATGTAGAAAATTATATTTCATCCGCAAACTCTGCCCTAAGCACTTGCTGAGAACGCTATATTTTGCACTTGTCGAGAGCAGGCTGCAATACGGAATAACGGTTTGGGGAGGTGCATACTTTTCTGTTTTAAAACCAATCTTAACTGGGCAAAAATACATAATTCGCACTATAGCAAACAAACCTCGCTTAACAAGTTCACTGCCGCTGTTCAGGGAATGGGGCCTTTTGCCTTTGAGATACCTGTACTTCTATAAAGTATTACTAACTTTTTACAATAGGAGTGGACACCTTGTCAATCCACGGCGGGAAACTTGTGGACTCCGTTCAGCGGGAAGTCTACTTCCCCCAAAACCAAACAAAGAATGCTTTCGTAGATTTTATTCCTATGTAGCCCCTAAAATATTCAACAACATACCAATCGTGGCAAGAAAGCAAACATGCTATCTAAAACTCAAAAAAGAAATTAAAAAATGGCTGTTAACAATGGATGAGATCGAAGACCTATTTAAAAAAAATAGTTAAATTCACAAGATAAGATTGCACCCATAAGCCACAATACACAAACAGAATTATAATTAAATAATAAAAGCTTGAAAGGTACGGAACGAGCTATTTTCTTTTCTTTCTTTCTCACGCTTGCTTTTGTTTTTGACAATAACTGGCAGAGCCGCTTTTCATCATTCATCTCTCTCTTTTCATTTTCAACATAGATTAATGTTCATTGTCATAACCTCATTCTTCATATTCTCTTGAAAAAAAAACTTTTCGTTTTACACTACAATATTCTACTAGACATAAGGTAGTACTATCTCCATCATTCACTTTCATTTTTTATTCAAATATTAATAACTTTTGAAAAAATTCCGACTGTAAGCTCTTTTGTTAGAATATTTACATTTCATGGTTTAAGTTAATTTATTTTTAATTGATTGCATCAAATAAATTATACAAATGGACTTTGATGGCAACTCCCAAAATAGAATTTTTCTCGGGAGTGTCTTCTCAATAGAATAATTATTTCTAGTAGTAATAATTTCTAGGAATGATAAAAACGACTCAGACATTCTTCCCGTTAGTTTGATATAATTCTCACTTGTTAAGACATTCCATAATTATGAGAGAAGTGATATATGAAAGATATTTTCGCGATGTTTTCAATTTCATAAAGAGAATTCTCTCTAATCCTTCAACCTTAATTCCATTTTACCACTACTAGAATATCAAGGACGATATTCCACATACAACTATGTGGTTAAATTAGAAATTTCATAAAGTCACAACTTTACATGAATTGGCAGTGCTGTTATTTCTTCGGATAGAGGGCCAAGTCTCAATCTATTTTATACAGACTATACTATTAGACCAGTGAGCCACAAATGCTCTCCTAAAATTTAAAAATTGTAGATTTCTGTTATTTGTTGTAACACGTGCTCTGAACATATTGTATTGTAAGAGTATGAATGCTTGAAGAGCTAGAATAATAAAAAGAACCGTTTCTCGAAACTATTGAGAATGCATTTGAATAGCCTACCTAGCCAGACGACAGAGGTCATTATTCTTTTCAAAATAGTTTGAAACAAAATCATTCTTTCATAGAAACTTGCTAACAGTATTCTAAACGTCAGTCACAGACACGTCAGTCACAGACACGTCTACAATAGAAACCACATGGCCCACTGTGTTTTGTGTTAACCCTTGTATAAATATCTATAGCATAAGTTGATGGCAGGTAAATGAAGATTGTGTATAGCAATATAGATATATAGTTGGGAGAGTAGTAGAATATAGATATTATGTAGTTTACAACGTTACCACGTGGTTAGCATATGCTACAATTTTACCACGTGGTTAGCATATGAATATTATTGAAGCAATTATTTGATGATCAATTATTTGAATGGTGATCACATAAAACCATAAACATGAAACGAGTACATGTTTATAAAAACTAGGGCATGAAGTAGATTAGGCTATATGTATAAAGTATTCAACAAATATATGTTGTACAATGAATTATAATTTAATAATTATTATAAGCTAATTAAGTTAGTTGAATCCGAATTCATAGGCTAAGGACAAATTTTTAAATAGAATAAATTAGGTATATTTGATTGAAACATGTTGACAATGAGTATAAGAAACCTGCTTAATTAATTAGTATCTTATTAATTTGATTTATTCAATTCAATTGTAATGATATACTGTATGAAATTGTGTTTTGTTCTTCATTTAATGTATATATTATTGAAGTATTTTCCATATTAGATTTATAAGATTGATCACTGTATTAATCAAATTCGATGAGTATGTATTCAAAATGTCAGTATCCAAACTTCAGAGTTTAAATATTGATAAAATATATGATATCATTTGTTTTAATAATGAAGGGGAGCCATAGTTTAAAATGATATATTATAATAAACATTATAGTAAATTTAAATTGATATTTGAATTCAATTTGTAAGCAAAATATTAGGCTGAAGAGTTTGAGTGTAGGCGGAGCTAGAGGGCGAAGGGTGATGAGGGGTGGAAAATCGTGGTTCTAGTATATAAACAGGCAGACCATGCCTTGCAAGTTAGTTGCTGTGAGTCTCTCAGTCTCTTGGATTTTGGACAGTGTTCAGTGTAGGAGTGAGTCTTTGGTTTCAGACTTCAATTATCCTATAGGGAATTGACTGAGCCAGGTAAATATTGTATTTAGAATTTTCAATTTTCCTTATTTCAAATCCACACCACCCCACCCTAAAAAGCCCAAATAAGTACATCAAATTTCATAGCATCATAGTAAGGAACAAATTTAATTATTACTTATTTTTAAATACAAATCTGTAGATAAAGTTTCAATTAACTTCTTGAAGCTTACAGTTGAAATTTTCTTCTAAGCACCAAGTTTATTAAAGCAAGGCTCCCCTAATCATATTTATTCTTTAAAATTGATTAATTAGTTTATTTTTTAATGTAATCGTATTTTTAACTAGAGGTGTTCAATATTTTGATTTTATAACTTACTTTTCAAGTAACCTGATAAAAATAATAAGAACTGTTTGTTAAATTGTGTTGTATAAAATTAAACTTGAACTGTAGTACTTTCAAAAACTCAATAATCTTGTATATTTTGAATCATTACTATACTTAAATCAATTTTATAAATTATCTTAAATTTAAAGTTTATTAATAAATTCATAATTAACCTTTGTTTTGCCTTTCACTTTATACATTCCCTTACACACGACCCTGATCTATCTCTCTTTATCTTTTTCTTCTATACTATTATTAGTTCAGTGAGTGAAATATAAGTATCCACACAGTGAGTGAAGTTATAGTACAGTGTATTTCATCAATTCATAGCAATTGATTGGCGCCGGGCAAAATTCCGTATAGAGTGAGGGAGTTCGAAACCCACTCTAAACAAAAGACCGACAGTGGGAAAGAGTTCACCAGATATAGTCCTAACATAACTTGAATCATAGCCATCTACTTTAATAGAAGGCGGTAGAAACAGACAAGCGGCAACATTGCACTCTTATCATTTCTACGTGAATCCCACTATAGTTTATAACTTTTTTTAATTATCTTAGTATGCAGCAAGAAATTCGTAAAACTACTTTTTTGAAGGATCCAAGATCCAAAAAGATGTTCTACTTTTTTACGAATAATATTCATGAAAATGCTTTTTTTAAAGAATCCAAGATAGTTTGAATACATATTCTCTGATTACCCTGATAATATTCCATCTCACTTCTCAACGACATGCTTTTAGACATAAGAGATTATTAATCCCATTATTGGTTGAGGGATTGAAGTGATATCTCTTATTCTGTTCCTATTTTCAATCAGCATTTACAAAGGTGGAAAATAGGTGGAAATTAGCTAGTATCCTATTGACATATACAATTTAAATCAAAATATCATTCACTCACCGTGAATCTAATCTCGCCAAGATTTCCAAATTCGTACAGCATTATCTGGTAAAACATTTCTTCACTGGAAAAATTAATTCATTGTTAATATTATTTTAGATAGAAATGTCATCTTTTGTACATGAGCAGGAAGATTTTTCTACATCTGATGAGGTTTCTTTTCAGTTATTTTAAAATTAAAAATTAGTTCATTCATTACTTGATAGCACATTGTTTACATTTGTAGTATGAATTTATTATAGAGAGTGGACAGTAGACAGTTTAGTTTTCAAAGGTGCATTGGTATATGAGACAAAAAATAATGCATAACTCATCTGAATAAGCTGAACTACAGATGGAAATAAATTAAAAATTCATTTGTTTAAATGCTAACTATAATAATAACTATAATAATTATTATCTAACGAACATCCTAATTAAATTCTGCAAATCGAAGTCTTCGAGGTGATTTTAATTAGGATTTTCGTTTAATAATAATTGAGCTGAACTCTTTATCAAAGTACCTGTTTGAACATAATATTTCAAGAGAATTTTGCAGTATTTTTAAAAAACTGAAAATTCAAACATGGTGAAATTGAGGCGAAACTACCACATGGGTCTTTTGTGCCATTCTGAATATCAGCCCATTCTATGCAGGGTGTTTTTACGAACTCCCTACCAATACTCTAGGCTCTAGGGCATTGTTCCTGGGTAAGAAATATATCTAAATATCATATTTTTAATTGTCCTGAAGTCTTCAGTTACTCACTCAGCGGCCATTTTTCTTTTTTCACTTATTATTTTTTTCTAAATAATGGTTAAACATACGAAATTGAAACTTCGCACAGTCATTTATAACAACTAGACAAAGCTACAAAAAATTATAATAATTTTTCAAATTCATAATACAAAATGGCGGCCATTTAAAATTTTGTTTCTCAAATATCTCAGAAACCATTGGTTTTACAAAAAATTTACAAGAATTACTTTTTTTTAGTAAATTTAATTATAAATCGATTGACATCTCTTATAAGTTTGAACGAATATTAAGTGATATATGGAAGTTTTAGTAGTAGGTGACCCACCTTTAGAGGGTTATGTAATATCAATTATTGTTTGAAATGATCTAAAATAGTTTACAAATGACAAGCAAAGCAGACTGAGATCGTAACATTATTGTGGCAGACTTTAGCCGCATGCCTTGGCTCCTTGGTATGCACTGCAACTAACCCCCAGCAGTCACTTATCACTCAAGCTGCCAGTTATCTCAGAATCTCAGTTAATATTGGTCCAATATTTAGAAAATCAGGAACCAATCGATAGGTAATTAAATTTACTGATAAAAGTTATTCTTGTAAATTTTTTGTAAAACCAACGGTTTCTAAAAAACAAGGGTTTATTTAAGAGACAAAATTTTTAATGAAAGTCATTTTGTTTTATGAATTTGAAAAATTATCATAATTTTTTTGTAGCTTTATCTAGTTGTTATAAATTATTGTGCAGTTTCAATTCCGTATGTTTAACCATTATTTATAAAAAAAATAATGAAAAAGCAAAATGGCTGCTGTGTGAGTAACTGAAGACTTCCGGACAATTTAAATATGATATTTAAATAAGTTTCTTACCTATAAACGGTAGGGAGTTCGTAAACACCCTGTAGAAACGACTATAAATTACACTTGCTTTATCATCGTAGATGAAGAGTACAATATTGCAGCATTAATATGCCAAACTGTTATATTTGCAGATTTTATGGTTGTATGTAAATGTCATGCAGAAAAATATTTGAATCTTAGCCAATTTGAAAAAAACTCACGCTAGTTTCTTAGTATTGCAGAGGAACAACGATTTCTCATGCTGCAAGAGAGCTCGAGTTGCGTCCACACAACCAACAAATATCATATTGCCGAGAATTCTTCGGAGCTCTTTATGTTCACTATCTTCAATCGCCTTTCGCAGAGTGAGAACACTAGTCAAACGAATCTTCCTCCTAGAATAATCAAATTTCAAAATATGCTAATAGAATATATTACATTTCAAATAGCTTTACAGTTTACTTCATTCTTGTACGACTGTGTAACACTTTTTATTAACGCCCAACTCATGCAAATAAAAGAAATCAAACTGTGAACATATAATAACATATTGTTTGTTTCTCAATTTTTTACAGTATTATGAGTTTATTATTACGTAATAAAATTAAACTTTGAAGCTTATGAATACATCCTTGCATCATTAAAATAGTTTCACTACTATAATTTAGCCTAGTATTGTTGCTATGAAATCTACTGTTTGTTACATTTTTTCACGGGATATGCGAAAAGCAGGTCCCACTTAGAGGTGTGAGGTTAACGTGTGTTGTCACGGCCAGAACCATATCTGTTACATTCCTTTTTTACTGATAAAATATCAGTTTCATCGCACTACTACAGAACAAATAATAAATTACCGTATCACAATTTCTCGAAAATAACGAGTTGGTGTATTTATAGAGTATTTTAAAAACTTACTTATTTGTCTGAGACGACGATGAAGATTTTGGTTGCGACGAGGGAGAGCAGCTGGAAGATGGAGAGGAAACTACATTGAAAAACTTGTCCAACTTTTGAGCGCCAGAATCGGTCCGAACCAAATGACTTGGAGCGGTGGTTGCACTTCTTTCTACAGGCTTCAAACTTTCATTGATTGCCGGAACTTTTACCTGGAAAATGTGAATATTAATTAATTAATCATTAAGGGGTTTGAAAGAAGATAAATTTATCCCTGAGAGAAAAAATATAAGAGTTTATATAAGGCTCGTATTACATTAGGCCACTAGGTTGGGTCGCCAGTGTGAAACTAGAGAGCAAACAATGACGACCATGTGTAAAGCAAGCAAGCTGGGACAACAGTGAGATTCCAGGATTGGCTGCCGGGCTGGCGAGGTGATATCCGATTGAGACACCAGCCGGCCGCCAGAATCTGGTGTTCCTGTTTGCGACCACATGAAAAGCAACTGACGGACTAATATGACGTAATACGAGCCTTATAGATGGGGTTGAAAGTTCTGTGATACAGTATGTTAAATTTTATATTACAAACATGTTCAGAAACAACAAATATTTTTCAAATTGATTTAGCCATGGGAATAGGAATGAGAACCGATTATTGCTTTTGCAAAGCACAGTTGTTTTAATTTTAGATAATAACATTTGAATAGCATTCATACTTCAAATTATTCGTCAGTTTTATGTGTGATTTGTTCAAATTTGTATATATTGTATGTATATACCTCAAAGGTATTATCTACCTCTGATAATCATTTGTTGCTTAGAAATCACAAAAATGTGAAAATATTACCATGAATTTATGAAAAAGAAAAACAACACATTTGAATATAAGCTGATTTGATTTGATTGTGCTGAGCTGACGACAGCATGGGGATACACCTCTGACCTTCTGTTCTAATGTGGTATAATTCAATCAATGAATCACCTGATATCTCCACCTGATATGAAACACTCCTATCATGGAGGGCTGACAGAAGTTCATGCTGCTGGAGAAGAGGCTTGTCAGTGGCTCCAGAGCTTACTTGAGTCTATTAGTATTTAACATATTAAGTGTAAAATTATTAACTAGTAGTTCTGTGAACAGTAGACCTCACGCAGTATTCTCATCCACAAATACCTGATTGAAACTATAGACCTTATGGAAATACAGCAATCCACACATACATACAGCACTTATGGAAATACAGCAAGACTGGCTTCTCCACACATCTGTGTAATCACTTGTCAGCTGATTTATGATGAATAATTCTATAGTCTGATTTTTACTTTCCTTGCCCTATTACCATAGGTAAGTAAAGTATTGCTTTCCGAAAAAATTAAGGTACCCCAATTTCTAAATTTCTATACGTTTCAATGTCCCCTGAGTCCGAAAAAGTGGTTTTTGGGTATTGGTCTGTATGTGTGTGTGTGTGTATGAGTGTATGTTTACATTTTATTTATTTATTATTCTAATTTTCACAAGAAAGCACTGAATGGGAGAGAAAAACTAAGGATACTCCTTGTACTATTTCTCTCCCAAATTTAGATAATAATTTAAAAGTCCAAAATGAGGTTATGATTCCACTTTTCTGAAATTTAGTCCTTTTTCACACAAAAACAACAGTAACTAAGAATTTTGAATCTTGACAGTTGAGAAACTGGATAGGAAACAAAAATATTACACTCAAATGAATTATAATTGGAAAATTTTACGTAATTTTACAAAATTTAGAGCCAGAAAAAAAGACATGTGCGTCTGTGTACACGATATCTCATCTCCCAGTTAACGGAATGACTTGAAATTTGGAACGTAAGGTCCTTACACTATAAGGATCCGACACAAACAATTTCGATCAAATGCAATGCAAGATGGCGGCTAAAATGACGAAAATGTTGTCAAAAACAGGGTTTTTCGCGATTTTCTCGAAAACGGCTCCAACGATTTTGATCAAATTTATACCTGAAATAGTCATTGATAAGCTCTATCAACTGCAACAAGTCCTATATCTGTAAAAATTTCAGGATCTATGCAAAGTTTGATTTTAGATTCTCAATTATCAGCCTTCATATACAATTTAAACAAAAAAAAATCAAGTGGAAAAGATTGAGCATGAAAATCTCTGCAATTAATGTTCAGTAACATTCCCATCTAAAATTGAAAATAAGCTTGAAATTCGAGAAAATGTGATTATTAAATTGCAAACTGTTGGCAACTGTTGGTTCTATTAAATCATTCACTACGAAAAGATAGCAGACCTCGTGTGTCTCCAGCGCTATTGACCTATCACCAGCTGTCCCATATCTTTGAATAGTAGACTTGAGATGCGCAAGAACACTAGCGTCAGGTGATCAATTTTCATAACGGCAAGGAAAGTTGTGTGAGTGCGCCACACCAGATTTTTACTCTAATATTGGCGTATGAAGGAGGCTCCTTTTTCGTTTTATATTATCCTTGAAATGCAAAATTTCCAAAAACCTTGTATATACGTCGACGCGCAATTAAAAAAGGAACATACCTGTGAAATTTCATGAAAATCTATTACCTCGTTTCGCCGTAAATGCGCAACATATAAACATTTAAACATTAAGAGAAATGCCAAACCGTCGACTTGAATCTTAGACCTCACTTTGCTCGGTCAATTTACCTTGGTCTATGATTGGTCCACCTCTATCATAATTGAATGTGATGATCACCTGTGTTTGGAAGACTCTGGAAGTGTTGGCGCCCGATAATTTGGCCTCAATGGCCTGCTTCACTCTCTCTATAATTGAGTCCTCGTGGAGAAAATGAACTTCATGTTTCGTTGGGTGAACATTCACATCAACATTTCTCGGATCCAATTCCAAGCTTAAATATAGAAATGGATGGGCACCTTTCGGCAGATATAAGCTGTAAACGGAGTCCAGAGCTCTACGCAAACCTGAAACCATAAAACGGAGTTTGCAATAGAATTACTTTCGGATTAAAAATATGTAAATAATAAGGATGACATGACTAAGTAGAAATATCAATTGAGAACATTCTTGTCAGAGGTTTACAATGATTTTTGATATCTCAGCCTGACAACATGGATATGTGCAGGATAGTAAATAATGGAAATGGTGATGCATTGAGTGATATCAAATGTTTTCCAAATTTGAAATAGAATCAGTTCAGGGCGAATGCCTATTGTTTTTCCCCACACTGTACTTTCAATAAAATTAATAAATCACAAAACATGAAACTCACCTGTTGAGTCAACAAGACGATGATTGATAAACAGCAAAAATATCTGCTTCTTTGTTGAGTAGTTTGCGTTTGATATAAAACCATGCAGTTTGAATTTCAGCCCTTCCTCTACGCATTCCACTTCTAATAGTTCTCTGGAAACGATGAACATTATAACACAAAATTATGTTATTCATTAAATCGTTTATACTTTTCGCAAAAAGTGATGCGACTAGATTATGGAAATTAAAAATTGTACAACAATTTTAAATGATCAAGTACAAGATTGAAACATTTTATTAATAATCAACTTGTCGACTGTAAGTGCCTAACGACGAAGTTGAATTTCATATTATATCACTTACCAATAATTATAATCTCATATCCAGAGACAATTATTGATTTGAGATCAACGAGTTGATGGATAAAAGTCAACAAATACCACACAATTTCATTTCAAACATTAACATTCGAAATAATATCTATGAATTATAATGAAAATGGAGCTAGATCTGTTTACAATCAATGAAATTCACGTAATCGTAGTGATTGGAAATGAAAAAACAGCCTTAGCCCTTACTATTTCATTCCCGAATTTAAATAAAAATATTTTCGTACGATCAGGATTCCATCAGTGTTGAATTCAAAAAAATCTCACCTTGAAACACTATTACCAAAAATGCATTTAATGTTATCAACATGAGTTGAATTCGCTTTTGTTCGAATCTCTGCCAAATTTTCACCATGTTTTTTTAGAGAGAACCCCACATGTGGGTTGTGAATGGCATATCTGCTCACCTGTAAAAAATAGAGACGATTCTTTACTAATTGAACGAGTGTTAGCGAGTTTCAACTTTTAACTCAAGATCAAAATCTTTGTTCGTCGGTTTGTTTGTATTTTCTACAATTAGTCCAGGCGCTGGCTTACATTGAGCATAAATGTGAGAGGCAGAGAATTTGACTTCGGATTATTGTTAGGGGGTCTTTAGTGTATATGAAACTCGATGT
Organism: Nilaparvata lugens; assembly: GCF_014356525.2. Classification (NCBI taxonomy): domain Eukaryota; kingdom Metazoa; phylum Arthropoda; class Insecta; order Hemiptera; family Delphacidae; genus Nilaparvata; species Nilaparvata lugens. The sequence goes on along the minus strand of NC_052504.1, from coordinate 65,843,212 downwards.
CGTCACGTCCCAGGGTGGTCGACAGCTTGGGGGGGAGGGGGGTAAGTTGTAAAAAACGCGCGTTTATAAAATCGCCTGTCCTGCAGTTACTATTCATAGTACAGCTTTTAATTTTTTCTCAATATTATGTACACATAACTGGCTTTCAATGTGGTCCTATACTTTTTACGATAAACCGCATAGTTTTTCCGTAAAAAAATAAAATATCTCGAAAAATGTATTTTTTTATTATGGACTTTTTGTTATTTCTCGAATATTCAAGTAATTAGCCGACTTAGAGGAAAAGGCTCCCAATAAACGTTGTAGGCCGTTTCTTGCTGAATCCAATGATATATATATATATATAGTTTGGGGGTTACGATCATAGATGCGGCGGTGGGAGGGGGATAAGTAGCACTGTTACGCTGCGGCGCGGTCCTCCCCCATGATTAATGTGCGTAATGGCCTGTCTATCGCATCGCTCCTACTAGTCTATGCATTCAAATTATGTATTTCAGGAACGCTATCTTATGTATTTTCGGTCGCTGAACACGATTTTTCAACTCTCAAGCCTTAATAATTGATAATTCTCATCATAATATACTAATTATGGTCAAAATTACAAACTTCATCTCATTATCATTATTTATGATTACATTGTAATGATAAACCATCCTGTTAGGAATCCTATATGTGTTTCTCAATCGATAAAAAACTGATATTCCATTAAGAGAGAATAATTATTCGATTTAGTTCAATGATCACTTTGGAATTGCGAAAGTCAAGTAATGGAGTAAGTTAAACAAATAATATAGGCTACCCCATATAGAGCACCGTGTAACAGGAGTAAAATATTTTCTTAATATAAATTTACAGTTGAAACACAAATAATGCCAATTACTCCCATGTGATATGACTAAATATTTGATTACAAAGGAAATACAACTCTAAAGCTGAGTTTACACCAAAGTTATTAAGGAGATGTTAATATAACTTAATCTTTATAGATTCTATTAGATTGAACATAACTTATCATACATATGATAGACATATGTGTTTGCCAAGTTCCGTTCAATCTAATAGAATCTATAAATATTAAGTTATTAACATTTTGTTAATAACTTTGGTGTAAACGCAGCTTTATCAACTGATTTCTGTAACTTATATCTACTCATCTGGCTGAGTTTGACTGATTGTCTTGGGGTGGTACTTGAATGAAAGTGGAATGAGAGATATCTTTGTTGAATTTGAAATATTTGGAGAGAATACTGTTGGAAATCTATTGAGGGGAGATCAGTATAATTAAGGTGTGAGAGCAAGCAATCAATTCAATGAAACAACTACAAGGACTCATGAACGGTTCAAATATGAGAGATTGTCAAAGTATATTTGAAAGAAGTCAGGAGCTATTTGTAGAGTTTTTTTAGAATCAAAATCAATGACTACTTGAAATATTTATGACTGATTATTGTAACATAGTTTAAATTATCTTAAATTGTATTCATGCTCATAAGGATGGACTCTGGTATTGCACATAGAAACTGTTCGAGAAAAGATCCCATAATTTTTTCATTCAATCACACAAACTATGTTATAAAGTCTGTGTCATATCTAGAAAATATAAAAAATACCCATAGAAGTGAAAAATATTTCCAATAAGGAAACATTAACTCTATACAGTCAATACATTGACTCTCTGTCAAATGAAACCTTGAAAATTTAATAAATGTGACAACCGATCATGCTTTAGAGCAAACCCTCATTAGATCATCCAAAACTGAGTGATTGGAATAGCTAGTTCTTCAAAGGCTTTCCTAAAATGGCTGCTACTACATAAATAAATCTTCCATCAAAGATATTCTGTTCAAGTATGTTGACATCATTATGGATATCACTGGAGACTGTGAAGAAAGTCATCTAATGAAGTAAAACAAGAATAATGAGAGATGAGAATGATTTCCAGAAGCATAATCTTCTCAAGAGAACATAACATTTTTCTTCAAGACTCTGATGGACAACAGAATCTGCATAATGTTATCAATGGTCTGGAAGCAAGTGAAGAAGTGTGTGATTCTCTTTTGAACGTATAGAAAGAAATAGTTATTCGGTCTCCAAAGATTTTTATCTGAACATAGTTGTGGCAAATTGTAAAAGTGTATTCTCACCTATAAAAAGAAACAGAGTTCTTTCATTCTCCACGATGCAATCAAACAAAAATCCTAGTCTTAGTTAATTCTAGAACAAAAAGATCTGATCTCTGTATTTTTACTAGGTAGCTGTTTAAAGATAATTCAGCATTGAAGTTTTAGTGCAGCATGCATTTCTACAATAACCACAATCTCTGTCAACATCTGATGGATATTTGAAAAAAACTCTTAATCTCACTTGGCCTATGAAATTGTAAGTGAAACTAGTTGTGGATTTGACTAAATCCCTAAATATCGTTGACAAATTCGCATAATGATGACATGGCTCTCTTGAATTCAACTCCTTCTTCACTTTTCAAAACTTCAATACGCTGCAAGATTATGGGAACTTTGTGATGAGAAGAGTTATGAAAATTCTCAATAAAGATGGAGTGATACAGGTGGACATAGCTTTTCATGTCTATGGTCTAAAATCAAACAAAGGTAGTGAACATATTAGAAGCAGCAGAGTAAAAGAATCACTCCAATAATATGCTCTCCAAACCATCGAGACTTGATTTCTAAATCTGTGGCAGAGATTTATTAATGTGACATGCAAGAATCTGTAAAGGAATTGTCCATACGTTAGCTACGTGCAGGAATACATACATTCATTCATTCATTTGTGGATAAAATTACAAATCATATAAATATGTTTGGGAAAGAATAGCAGGCATGGCCCAAAACTATTCGAATCCCAAATTTTGATACTGAATAACTTGTTACCATTTCAAAACAGTCTGAACGGGAATACCATAATGGATGAATCAATCAAAAGTTAGTGAAATATTATTATAATAATACTGTTAGAAATAATATGAATGAATATTTAAATTTTCATTTCATTTTGATTTGACACATATCTATTATTATATTGGATATAATTTCTCAAAAGTCCACGACAAACTGAAGATTCACGAAAGATTAACATTTTCATACTAAACATAATCATTATGATAATGAATGAATGATGAATTCCATTTCCACCATGAAGAACTAAGAAATTCCACAAATATTTCTTGGAAACTAACTGACCACTATATCAAGTAAGCGTGGCCAGTGTGCAATTAATAATATAATTTAGCCTGCAGCGCATCACAATAAATTAATTTGAAATAAAAACAATAGAACATAAACATATATAAATATTAACTTTATTCTATCCTAATATATTTCTTGAAACCCAAGTTTCGTTTATTTCAAACAGTCATTTCTTAGTTTCCTTGCAGAATGAGATGAAGTTTGTAATTTTGACCATAATTAGTATATTATGATGAGAACTATCAATTATTAAGGCTTGAGAGTTGAAAAATCGTGTTCAGCGACCGAAAATACATAAGATTACATAAGATAGCGTTCCTGAAATACATCATTTGAATGCATAGACTAGTAGGAGCGATGCGATAGACAGGCCATTACGCGCATTAATCATGGGGGAGGACCGCGCCGCAGCGTAACAGTGCTACTTATCCCCCTCCCACCGCCGCATCTATGATCGTAACCCCCAAACTATATATATCATTGGATTCAGCAAGAAACGGCCTACAACGTTTATTGGGAGCCTTTTCCTCTAAGTCGGCTAATTACTTGAATATTCGAGAAATAACAAAAAGTCCATAATAAAAAAATACATTTTTCGAGATATTTTATTTTTTTACGGAAAAACTATGCGGTTTATCGCAAAAAAGTATAGGACCACATTGAAAGCCAGTTATGTGTACATAATATTGAGAAAAAATTAAAAGCTGTACTATGAATAGTAACTGCAGGACAGGCGATTTTATAAACGCGCGTTTTTTACAACCCTCCCCCCCAAGCTGTCGACCACCCTGGGACGTGACGACATCGAGTTTCATATACACTAAAGACCCCCTAACAATAATCCGAAGTCAAATTCTCTGCCTCTCACATTTATGCTCAATGTAAGCCAGCGCCTGGACTAAATATTACTTTCATACGCTTTAATGAATCAGCTTCAAATTTTGAACAAATATTCTTCGCATTTTTTTGCAGATCAAGCAGATCAAGTTGGTTAGATAATACAATTTTCGCCACACTGCACAGAAAGCAGCTGCTTTCCAGTCCCTACGTAGATCTGAAAGACATTGTTTGCAGACGACTCTCGTCTAACGTCAGAACAGGTTTCTTTCCGGCCTAGGCCGGAAAGAGTACCCTTTCCAGCCGCTAACATGGAACTAAGGAAGGTGAAAAAAAAGCTGATCAAAAAACTTTTCATTATTTGAGTTCATTATTCAATAATTAAAACATTTATAATAATATCATCTTATTGTCATTTGAAAGAATAAAAAAGTATAAACGCAACCTCCCACATAATTGAACATCATCTTTTAGGTTATTTAGACAAATCAGAATAAAAAATAAAAATACTTGGACGATTTCCTGATATTCAGATTACAAAATATCCAACTTGCTTGATATTAATACAATCTAAACATTCATTTGCTGCAGATTCTGCACTACAGCCAACATGCCACGACGCTACAGAAGATCTTTGGGCAGCAGAAACTGAAATATTTTTCAATAGTTTGCGATTTTTGAAGTGGATTTCATTTGCTTTTATTGTTTTAATGGTTAACAGTTGATTTCACTTTGTCCAACTCTTGAAAATGAACTTGGATCATATATGTTTCAAAGTGTGACAAAGTAACCCTAACACGTGGTTGAAATTTTCAAAAAATATATATATTTATTGAAGTGAAAAAAATATTCACTTTTTATATTGAGAAATACTTTTTAAACATTGCAGAATGAAATAAAAAAATATTGCTAGTGATTTCTTTAAACTTATGTATTGATTGCTAGCTATCTAATTCAACTGCCCAAAATTGGGACAAAGTCAACCCGGTTTACCGTAGTTGAAAAGTAAAATACCTACAACATCAGCAATCCTAGAATGCTCTTCACTGGGATTCTTCAGAGCTTTTCTTCTGGTGGATACATTATAAAACAGATCTTCTGCTAATATTTGTGTACCCTGATTGCCAGCACATGGCTTTGGGGGTGCTTTGAGTCTGCCGTCTTCGTACATTGCTCTGAAAATACATATGAGTATAGGATTAAAACTTTTGCAATAAAAAAACTGACTAGAACGTTGTGAGTACTTTCGCTTCTAGCCGACAATGAGATGCTTCAACACAGCAAGACAAATTTTATCGAGGAAAGCTTATTTCAAAATATTAATGGATGCTTGGAGTTATTATTTTGAAAAAAAAAGAATTCTACATAATCAAAATATTCAAAAGAATAAAAACAGACGCCTCATTGCTGTTCGAGCATCACTGAATTAGAATTGTAAAAGGGTTGCGGGAGGTTATTGAATGCTATCCAACAAATTATTTTTTTCGATTATGTTTTATTGTGAATTTATTGTGGTATAATTAAATTATAGACCTCCATAATTTTGTAGGAGCTGCTGACTCACTAGATGTGAAACTTTATTAGCTAACACGCTGTTGTTGATACATCTAATGTGATAACTTTTTCAGGTCTTTTCATGAAACAGGCACCAGTTTATGCATGCAATCTATCTTTGACCCCATATTTATATATTTCAAGTCATAGAAATATCTACTCAAGTTTAGGTTTATGAATGTTTAAATTGGAACGTGATTAGATTTATTGATATGTATGTTATCAAACAATCATAGCATTGCATCTGATATACAGTAGACAACAGCGTATTATATCAGTGGAACTTACTTGTAAGCACATTGATCATTTGAAGTCTTGGTTGTAATTGTGAGATGAGCAACATGACTGATACTGGCGAGTGCTTCTCCCCGGAAACCAAATGTTGAAATTGAACTTAAATCTTCAAATTGCGTGAGCTTACTAGTTGTGAACCGCTCACATACTATGCCCAAATCATCTTTTCGAATTCCGCAACCATCGTCTTGGATCTTCAACAAGATAAGTACAAAGATCACAAAACGAACAGTAAAATTGCAATGTAAGTGTAATAGTGCAATAGTATTAGTTTTTAAAATCATAATTTTACTCAACTGAATATTATTTACTTATTCATTCATAGAATTACAAATCGTATAATTATTAAAATTGGGAGAAAACAAGCTTATCTCAAAGATCATTCATCTGTACAAGTTTTTAACTGAAAAATATATTCCATACAGTAATTGGCAGTTGAAGCTAATGATATAATATTTGTAGCTTGAAAAATAATACGACTGGAAGAATTGAATTGTATACCACTTAGTAAATGTTGTATATATTTCCTTTAATCCAGATCCAAAAATTGTTCGACTCGAATTATCCCAAATGTTAAAGTATGAGTTGATAAAAACTTTGAAAAAATTGAATGAAAGCTAAAACCTACAAAAATTGAAATAATTTATTTAACTTTCATTGACAAATTAAATTTATATTGATTCAACTATAAGCAATGTAATACAACTAAATTGACTCTATATATAAAACTATTTTTTTCATCTCGTATATATATCCCGCTGGGCTGACTACTTGAAAATTGATCAACTTATCCACCTACCTGCAGCATCTTCAAGCCTCCACTTTTCACAGTGATTTGTATATTCGTTGATTTTGCATCCAAACTGTAACATAAAGTGAGAAAAATAAATGAGTATGGATTTCCACCAAAGTACAACTTTGAAGGAATCAAGAAAAATTATTACCTAATATTGTTAGACAAGTCAAGATTGGACACAGATCATCAAGTTCTCCAGACGAAGCAGTTAGTTTTCATGGCTCTCTGCGATCTCACTTATTTGACTGTGTGACATCATGACATATCAGGAAAGATGTAGAGATATGAAATCTGTGGAGTGCGCTTGAAGACAATTCCAATAGAAGGCAAGTCACATCAACCGAAAGTCAAAGATGTTATCTTTGGATAACCTGATGGATAAATTATTTATTGGTCCCCTGCTCTTCGGGAAATCAAATTTCACTGATTTGCTTTTGTTTCATACTCTAGTATGTAAGCGTAGTATGAATGTATATTGTACTTGATACTTGATGTCGTTGTCAAAGGATGAGGATTCCAGATGTCACAAAATAATGGTCGAATGGTAGCCCATTTGGCTAGTAGTGGAGGTACCACTCGAATTTTCCACGCGAGGAATTCCTCAATTCACTTGATAACTTGTAAAACATCCGAATGGCTGCTAATAAATATTGTAAGTGCTGCTTAACCTAGTACGGGAGGCCTCAAGGTCAGCTGCAGCGAGTATTGTGACTGTGGATCACATTGCTTGTTCTCTTCTTGTTCAGGCTTTCTTGTTGCCCATCAAGTGTGTGAGGGACTGGCTATAAATAGTAAGGATCCCCATCTCTCTTGAAAGCGATTTACAGTGGTCCCTACTTGCAGCAAAAGTGATGGAGTGAGAGCACTCTTTCTTTGAGGAGCAGCACATCCCTCACTACTGGAACATGTCCCAACAGGATTGGTCCATATATGAGATGAATGTGAGATAGTGATTAATAGTCCATCACCAAACTTACTGCCTACCAGATGTCTATGCTTCTAGTAGGCATATTACCCTAGATAGCTTACGGCTCACTTCAGACGTATGTTGTCTCAATTTCAGCCATACGTAAATCTGCCTCCATACATCTCAGCGACTAAATGAAAGAGTTTATCTTATCTTAATTCACTGGGAACCACTTTTTTGCATCACTTAGTAATCCTGCAGACCTCACATTTGCTTAAACACTTTGACCAGTTATAATGGCGTCATCTGCAGAGATCACTGCTTCCTCGTTTATCATGAAGTCATTCAAAAAAAAAAAAAAAAAAAAAGCAATGGTCCCAATAATGTGCCCTGTGGAACACCATGCAGAATTCCCCTGGTCCTTGCGGTTTTTTTATATTTTTCAGATAGATTGAAATTATTTTCAGCACAGTCCCTCCAACGCCATAATTTCCAAGTTTTTAATCACTATCCTATGTGACACACAATCAAATGCCTTATTTAGGTCACACATTATGAGGGCTAGGGCTCCACCACACTCAAAGGCAACTTTGTATTCTGCTGGTCAGGCTGAACAATGCACTTGTGGTTAAGCGTCTATTTCTTAAACCGGGCTGATATAATGCTATTTGTTCCCCTCAAGAATGCTGTGAGCTGCACCTTCATTTCTGTCTCTATAATCTTTAGCATTATTGACACTATACCTAGATATTGGTTTGGAATTTGAAGAATGCTGGTGTCACCTTTCTTGTGTTATGGTACTGTTATTTGATTTTTAGTAGATCTGGAAACTTTCCCACTCAGAGACAATGTATTATGGGTCTTCCCATTGGTCTTGAGAATATGAGTGCTGTAGCTTCAACACAAATGAATCGGTCAGATCAGAAACCACATGAGTCACTATTTTAGCAAAAATGAGTTTATGATGAAAATGGACTCTACAATAGAAGCTTTATCACTTCTGTCAGAAACAACATCAGTCACATTCACTCTTCACTGAGAAATAGCATCCTAAAAATCACAGTGGGTGCAGAAAGCACATGAGTTGTTGACTCATGTTTTTTCTGTTCTGAAGAGAGTTGCTTTGTAGAGCGCGCTGCTAGTATTCCTGCCTACACACAGCTGCCAGCGTGCCAGCCTTTATAACCTATTTTCAACATTTGCTTAGACAGTGTCATTACTTATTGTTTTGAAGTGATATTTTCTTTGAATTTAATATTTTGAACAATATATTTTTCAAAAATGAGTAAAAATGAAAAATGTTTTTCATATTTTTTACCTCCCATATATTATTGATTATAGAATGCATCATGAATAAAAAGTACATTATTTTTCCCATTATTGATTTGCTTGTTAAAATGAAATTCATTTTATGCATAAGATTAATTCTCTGGTCAGCAGTACAAAGGTGTTAAGTCAAAAAATCTGATTTTCCAGTAGAGAGGAAAGAAGATATCAAAAAATTATAACACAAGACTTGAAACACATTAAATTTCAAAGTTAACACATTATATTCGTTTTTATCCACAGTTCTGAATGGTACTGATGCATTTAATCAATATCAGATAGAATTTGATATTTATTCAAATTTTATGACTTAAGCCGTTGAGAGCATCCATATTTGATGAATGATTGTTGACTTATGTCTAAAATACCAGATTCCTTGCATATAGATTAGATCAGGTAAATTGATCAAAATACTCTTTCAGATGAAAAATATATTCATTTGATTAGAAATATTACTTAGTTTAATAAAAAAATAAATCAATTATTATTCTCTTCAATATTTACATCTCGCAGGTCTGGATCTATATCACAAGCCTGTGAAGCATGGGTTGTCAGACTCCTGTAAAATTCGTGGAATAGAGGTGGAATCAGAGGCAAAAGATCCAAAAGATCATTTTTCTTCTCCAAACTAATTGGTAAAATGCCGTTGTAGGATTTTTTACATGTAAATGACATAATGTTTTTCCCCCTTCTCTTGAAATTTATTCTTTTGAATGGTACATTTTCCCCTAAACTCTCTTTGTAACGCACAATACCCACTTCAGACTTCACATACTCGAACCATTGTATGTTGCGCCAGAAAAATTGTTCTTTCTCATCGTTTCTTTTCTTGAGAACTAAACCCTCTTTCAACAACTGGGAAAAGCTGAAAAAATGATCCTGCTTCATTTCGTGTACCACAAATGGATTCTTCTTGCCACATGACCGTACCAACTGGTAACAGTCATGTGGGTGGTAAATTGGTACCTGGGTCTTTTTCTTTCGTTTTTCAATGATTGAAAGATCAACATCACATTCCATGTGAGTATGTCCTGGAACTAGAAATTTATGGTTGATTGTATGGATGTGTGGGAAATCAGATACAGCCTTCATAAACATGACAGATACGTGTGAGTTTTTATTTGCTGAATACATTAGGGTTTGCTGATGACTATCAAAATTGTCATTTTGTTCCATTCTATACTTAGCCAGAATGCAACTCCTCACGCATGATGATAAAAATTGAATCAAACTCAAATTTTTGATAAATCAGTCTAACCTCTTAAGAGAAATCTTCTGCTGCGTGAAACCACATGAGTCAAGCTTTGTTTTTTATTTAAAAAAAATTAAATTTTTGTGTTGTTCTGTTCAATGTTTCTTGAATAAAGCTCAAAGATGGTATAGTAAAGTAATATAAACCATAAAAATATTTACATACTTATTTATTTAAGAGCTGGACAGTTTTTTTCTCCTGAAAAATTCAGAAAATGTGACTCATGTACTTTCTGATCTCACCAATTCAAATGTTGATAGACCTTAGTCCTGTTTTTGAGTTCTTCAGTCCTCTGATGATGAAGGGTATTTTACCCTTGAGCTTACCTCCTTCCACGCATTCATACTTTCAGTAATTCAGTACATTCAGTCCATGACCGACAGTCGCCAGACATACTTCGTCAAAATATAAATACTGAGACCTTCTCTAGAGTTAATTCCACAGACTGGACCAAGGTCATTTTTTTACCAGGTCTATCAACACATTCTCGGCAGCCACTTGGGCTTCCTTAAAATATTTATTGGACTTTCTCGCTTGTTGTTTGTATCTATACCATGCCATTGTATTTTTTGTCAGCAATCATAATGCGGTTAGCTGTGTGTTCTCTTTTTGTCTGCCTGACAATATTTTATTTCTAATACTCATTTCCAACCTTCATGTAGAGCATGTACATGTTTTGTGCATTTCTGGCGTTTTAGCTATCTTGTATTGATCGTTCAAAAGCTGAACGATGAATAGATGAAGCAATGCCCAGAGAACCAAAGAAAATTACATCAACTAAGAACGTGTTCTGGGACAACAATACCATTGCTCTAAAGGATCAAGTACATCAGGCAAATAATAAGTTCATTACTACAGGATCACCAGAGGATAAGCAGAACTATATAAAACTTAAGAAAATCTATGAACAGGACATCCAAAAAAAGAAAAAATCTTACATTAACAAAAAAATCCAACTAGCTGATAACAGAACCAGAGTACTCTGGAGGATAATAAATGAGGAAAGAAACAGAAGCGGGTTGGGAAAAATGGACAACTTAAGACTCAAGAAAACTAACAAAATGATAGTTGATCCATATCATGTTAGCAACCTCCTCAATTCTGCCTTCACGCAGCCACCCTTCTGAAAATACCTCTGACCATATCCACCTGGCAAATAATAAACAGGAGCTCAAGAAATTCGAAACCATTCCAATGGCCAAATTAGAGCAACTCCTTAGAAATCTCAAACCTAATAACTCATCAGGACACGACGATATCACTGGCAAGATAATTCGACATTGTGAGCGTGAACTAAAGCTGCCACTCCTTGACATAGTAAATGCATCAATTTCCCAGGCTGTTTTTCCGCAGAGCATGAAAATCTCAAAAATTTTCCCCAAATTCAAAGGAGGTGACAGGTTGAATGCAAAGAACTATCGGCCCATAGCTAACTTGCCTATCACATCAAAGTTGATTGAAAGAGCTGTATATGACCAACTTATTGCATACCTTGAGAACAACAGCCTACTTTCAGCACACCAACACGGATTCAGGAGGGGCCTTGGAACAGTTACAGCGATCTCCGAACTATGTAACAACATCAGCAAACACTGGGAGGAGGGTAAAACTGTTTCAGGTCTTTTTATTGACCTCCAGAAGGCATTTGACACCATTGACCCTGGCCTGCTGAAACGAAAGCTCAAGATATTGAACATCAAAGGGAGAGCCCTACAATGGCTGGAAGACTATCTCCTGAATAGAAAGCAATATGTTGAAATCAACCATCAGAAGAAAAACAGCATAATAAGCTACAGATCCTCTCTAAGGACGGTCTATAAAGGTGTTCCTCAGGGGTCAATACTGGGGCCACTACTATTTCTGATCTATATAAATGACTTCCCCACAGAAATCGACCATAGGAAGAACTGTATTCTCTTTGCAGACGACACCACTATCTTAATACCATATAAAAAGCATGAACACACCGAAGAAGTGGTGGACACAACACTCAACGAAGCAAACGAAATATGCAAAAAACTAAATCTAACCATAAATAAGGATAAAACAGTTCACATTCGCTTCACCCCAAAAAATAGAAACATTGAGGACCAAACAAACATAGGCATACCAGCACAGGCAAATACTAAATTCCTGGGCATACTGATCGATGGTCACCTCAACTGGCAGCACCACATTGAACTGCTTTGCAAAAAACTGTCATCTGCCATCTTTGTAATCCGAAGGATCCGAAATATCACAGAGGAGAAAACTGCATTCATGGCTTACCATTCTCTATTTGCGTCTCATTTAAAGTACGGCATTGTGGCTTGGGGGTCTGCAGCCCAGACGAATATTGATAGAGTTCTGCGATTGCAGAAAAGGGCCCTGAGAACTATCCTAAGAAGAGATATGATGGACCACTGCAAGGCGCTCTTCATCCAGCATAACATATTCACAGTTGTCGCACTCTACATATACGAAGTAACAACCCTGGCTGTGAGGAGTAGCCCAGAATTGAGGGGAAATAGACATGCCCACAACACAAGAAATGGAGCTGACATTGAACTCCAGCAGCACCGGCTCACAAAATTCAGCAGGTCGCCGGCCTACTCTGGGGCCCGACTCTTCAACCTTCTGCCCAAGGAGCTTAAGGCAATTCAGGACTACGGTGCCTTTACTAGAAGTCTGAAGAACTACTTGATCATGAGACCCTACTATGCATTGGCAGAGTTCATAGACGACCATGCATACCGGCATCACCGACCGTGAATCCCCATTGATTGGGAAGAAATTTGACGATTCCCAGGTCAACGACCATGGAGAAGACTACAACAAGTAACAAAAAAGTAACAAGTAACAAAAAAAGCACCACAGGGTACTTCTGCCTAGTAAGCTCTTCTATGTACCCATTTGGCTGCACTTTACTTTGAGTGCACCAGTAATAATTTAGGTTAGCATATAACAATAATTGAAATATTGATAGTATCAAGTTCCAGTATATTTTATATTTAGCTTTAGTTATTAGCTAGTTAGGTTAACTAGTTTAGTTGAATTATTTCAGTTTTAATTTTATTACATTAGTTTGTTTTATTTTGATAGAATCAATACTGAGATCCAATACTATTGATATTTAAATAGTAGGCTACATTAATATTATCAAACGATTTTTGTTTAAGTATGTAGTTAGTTTATTATTTTGTCTACTTTCTGTTTTTCTTGTGATATTATACCTTGATTGACATTTATATTTATATTCCTGAATGTACTTGGAGGGGTTTTTACATCATGAATCTGGACCTATCTACGGTAGCTAATAAATAACTAGGATAATAAAATGACTTACCTATTCTCTAGCAGTTCTTTTATTGCATTTGCTGGTCTTTGAATAACTTCTCCGGCAGCAATTCGATTAACCAATGTTTCGTCCAATTTTCTAATTGCTCCCGGTACATTCATCCTAAATGTGTGCAGTAGGCTACTGTGTGACCAAAAAAAGTTGAAATGGTTGAATAGCTCTAAATAGTTTTCACGAACCTATACTTTGATGATATACTATATTAATAGTAAGTTGTAATATTCACATTGTAACCTCAATAATCAACAATATTCGAATATACCCATCGCCCATCGGTTTCACGTTTTTGGTTTACACGTTTTTATCAGACTTTACTCAAGTTTACTGTCGGCTGCCGCCAAGCAGATGATTTTTCACAGCCTTCACACGCCCAACATGATCATGATACAAAGATGTTAGCCGAGATAAAGCAAATACTGTACATGTCAAAATGTCACATAGATCTCGACAGAAGAAAGAATAAATAATCATACTAGAATTTTTTATCAGACAAAAAACATGTAAGAAGTTGATAAGTAATAAAAAATACGCTTCAATATAATTTGGAACAATTAACTAGTTATGATTATAATGGCATTAACCAAAAGGGAAAAAGAGCGGCAACCAAAAACATAACCTCATTGAAGTTTGAACTAATCCCAACCACCTGTGACAAAATACAATTAGTAAAAAAAAATTCATTTTATTTTAGTTTGTTGTTGAGACTACTATTTCATCTTTCACAGTTTCTTAAATGTTCTTGTCATTTTGTGCTTCCAGTTTCTTTGTAATAGTAGGCTACCGTTTTTAATTCTTTGTGTTGCCAGACAGTCAATAAAGTATTTTAGCTTTCTATGAGTTAATAAAAACATTTTAATATCTGTAAATAGAATAAGTTGGCTATCCATAAATAAAAGCTGTAAATAAGTAAAAAAGCTGTATAAGTTTTCTTTGTGATTATTTAAGTGGAAATGAGTAAGCAAAAAAGTATAATGAACTTTTTCCAAACTTCCTCAGTAGTTGGAAAGAGACCTCTTTCAGATTCAAGTAATATGTCATCTAAAAAAGTTAAGAACAGTGATATAACCATTGAAAAAGACACTATTACTAATTCTGAAGATGATCTTAGTTCACAGAATGAATCTAACAACCTTAATAAAATGAGAGCGCAAATAAAATTGCTTTCAAAAAAGCTGACAATTGTTGATTCTGATATGGGACTCTCTTGGTATCAAGCTCTACAAAAGGAATTCAGTAAACCCTATTTTGAAAAGGTAAGTTAGTTTTTAAAAGTTGTCCTTGTTTTTATATGTATGCAAAATGCAGATAAGAATTAGAACCAACCCAGGTTTTTAATGCAGTAGCTAGATGTTCAATTACTTACTTGATACTTGAATTCTTCGTCCTTGACCGGGAGAACCGGATAGACTGTGTCAGGGCGTTCAGGGGGTCACCCCTCCAACTCTGGAATGGCGGCAGTTTGTGTTTGAGTATAAGGGCTAATCCACTAGTTCTGCCAATGATTATAATGGCCGTTGTATTAGGCGTAATATTTGCTTGAACTTTTTGGCTTCGCAATTTTTTACATATGTGGGTAGTTTATTATATAGTTGCAGTGCTGATATTTCAAAACTTTTTTTGAGTTCCTGTAAGTCTGCTTCGAGGTACATCCAGGTCTGCCGCATGTCGAGTGTTGTAGGTATTTATGTTGCTTCTCTTTGTCATGTTGTTATACTTTATAAATAGAAGTGAGCAGAGTTCATAGTGGCTAAAAATTGTTAGTATTCTCAGCTTTTTGAATAGTGGCCTGCTGTGTGCCAGGTGGTCAGAGAATGTGATTGTTCTAATGGTCTTTTTTGTAGCAATAGTATAACTGAGCTGGCTGAAGCATGTCCCCAGAGAAGGATTACGTATGTTGTTATGTGACTTTGAAAGAGCGAATAGTAAGCTGTCATCAAGTATTCTAGAGTGACAGCATACCTTAGTTTTTTTAGGTGATGTAGGACTCTTGCTAGTTTTAGCATGTCTTTGAAATGTGTGTGTGTCCCATTTCAATTTTCTGTCGAGCCAAAAACCCAATAATTTTACTGGTTCGATAGTGCTTTCGGTTTTTTCGTTTTTCAGAGAGCATATTAATATTTGGGATTTGTCCTTTTTAAGTTTCAGCTTGTTTATTTGGAACCATCTCTTTGCCTCCTGTGTGTGAGTTTCGCTCCTTGCCAATGCCTGTTCACTTGATATTCCTCTAGACATCACCGTCGTATCATCTGCAAACAGTATGGAGTCTTTGCTGGGAACAAAGTCAAAAGGATGAATAGAAGGATGAATGTCTTTGACAAAGCTCCTTTTATTGTGACTACTTGGCTTCTGTTTTCAAGATAACTTTTGATGGTATTGAGTACTGATTCTGGGTATGGTACTGATTCCATACTTTTCCAGCTTTCTTAGGAGAATTTGGTGTGGAACACAATCGAAGGCTTTACTCAGATCAAACGGTGTAAGGGCCATTGTATCACCAAAGCCCGGTTTCTAGGACACGCTCAAAAATGGTAAAGCTCTCTTCATTCAATGGAATCTACCAGAAACCATTTGATGCATCCAATAGACATGTACTTGCTCCCTTCCACCTTTGACAATGTTACATCAATTGAAGGCAGTTGTAACCTTTCTCTCTGAAGGTATTTATTTAATTTTGTATAATCCACACAAATTCTCACCCTTGCTCCATTTTTTCTGGATACCACGACTTTGGTGCACACCACTCAGTTTGAATCTGTTATAGGTTCAATCACACTTTCCTCACACATTCTCTGTAACTCATCAAGGGCAATGAAATTCGCCTGGGAGCTGTGACTGCATATGTTGTAGAATCATTGACTAATTTTACTTTATATTCAAATTGCTGTGGAAATCTTCCTAGTTTATCCGAAAAAACTTCTGCAAAGTTGTTAACAACATCATTTTGCTCTATGGACTCACATGGCTGAAGTAATTTTAAAGTTGAAATAGCCCTTTTACTAAGTAGTGGAATATGTTGGTCAGTTAAAACATGAGTTATGTTTGAAGGGACGGATTCAAGGATCCAAAGGTTCAAATAACCCCACACGTCAATCGGAGCTTATTGTGTGTCCCAAGTAAGTTAGTTGAGCAAACCAATACCTGTGTATTTTTTGGCAATAAAACGTTCATCATTATTTTTTGTTTATTTTTCAGTTGAATGCTTTTGTTTCACAAGAGTATAATAACTGCACAGTTTATCCACCGAGGGAAAAGATTTGGACCTGGACGAAGACGTGTAGCGTCAGTCAAGTCAAAGTTGTTATACTCGGACAGGATCCTTACCATAATCCAGGACAGGCCCATGGTAAATATAGTCTTCAATTATATTGAACATTATACATTTCTTTCGTATATTATTGTTTATTTTAATCATTTGCTCCTCGATGTACAATTCTTGAAGTTTAAGTTGGGTTTGGAGCCACTAAATATTTTAAGAAAAAGAGTAAGTTTTATTGTTATGCTTTATGTTTATATTTACTTATTTTTTTATTATTATTTTTTTTTTTTGAGAAAGTTATACTCACTTTTAAGAGTAATAGGTACTTGGAGTGGGGCTGTGCGTGGTAAATTGGAAGGATGAGAGAGCCAGGATTTTCGAGACGACTTGCAGCGTTTTGGCGTTTTGCAGCCTTCAGTGTGCTAGTGCTCTAGTCGTAGGTTTGAATCCCATCGAACAGGCATGACCATCCATCCAACGGGAAAATCAGGTGCTTCCGTACTTTTTATGTTATATGATATTGATTCATGTTATCTGGCATTTTTTGTGTATCTCTTCATTGTCATCTTTGTAAATTTCCATCACTTGTACCACACCGATTTGACAAGATTCATACAAATTTTATTTATATTATCTGATCAATAATAAAAGTATTCTATTTAATTAACTCATCTGAACAATAAAATTTGTGACAAAAAATTGCTTTCCCAGCAATTGCGTTTGAAATGAGATCATTGAACTGAAAATCATTATCTCAATTAAACATCAAGGCCACTTGAAATGATCTTAATTTTTTTGTTCAGAATCTTCAATTAATTTTATTTTTATTATTTCAGGGCTTTGCTTTAGTGTGCCGCCTGGAGTGAGAAAGCCACCCAGGTACGTGCATTTCCCATTTGATTTGGTTAATCAAAATTAGTTTTATTCTTTATTTGTCATATTGGCAAATATCATTTGATAACAACATAGATTAGGCCAACTATAGGTTTGGCAGCTGTTTTATGCCCAATTTACACAGAAGTGACGTAGCGGTGGTTTGGCGGCGTACGCAAAGCACATCAAACATGCCGGGCAGTGCTGAGAAATAATTTATGCTGGTTTTGTTTCTGCAAAATGTCTTTTTCAAGCAGTGATGAAGATATTTGTGATTTAGTGTATCTGGCTAATGTGAATGAGAAAACATAGGATATTGGGTTTATCCACAGTGGATAGTGGCTGCTGACGGGGAAAATATAGGAAAACAATTTTTGACCCCGTAACTCTGGATAGTTAGGGGGTAAACATATCTTAAATGCTCATTTCTACCCCCTGTGCTAAAGTAGTGGGTGTGTTTTAAAGGTACACTTTCTTGTAAGCAATGCTTCTCAAGGACATTATTATCGCATTCAATTTGAGAAGCTTGTATTACCGATCATCTATGAATCTAGTACCTACCACAGACCACTTCAGCAAAGTCCTTGGATTGAAAGAAATTACTACAACGGATGTTATCAACAACAACAGCAGTACACACTGAAAATCCATAGATTTGATCAGAATGAAACGACAATTTCCAACACAAAACTAGTCGCAAACCTATGAAGTCATGGATCAGGAGAGGACTAGTCTCAGCTTTAAGGAGAAGGAATCTGCTCAACAAAAAGATCAAGTCACGTCCTGATGACATCGATTAGCAAAATACTACAAACAATATCGTACAAAAAGCAATAATTGAAAAATACAAAAGAAGAATTTTATATGACAAAACTGAATGGATTACAGGACAATTGAAGAAAATCTGGCAGCTGATAAGGGAGGCAACAGATAAAGTAAAAAGGAAATAAGACATATTAAGTAGGATCATTGTTAACAATAACATCTTGTCAATCGAAAATTATCAAGAAACCATTCATGAAAAGACGGATAATTTTGCCAACATTGGAGTAAATCTAGCCAATAATGTTGCGATTGAACTTGGAAAATCACTCCACGCTATTAAAAACGAATATAGACCAACTATTTTCAGCCAATTATAGAGCAGGAATACACTATCAATATTGAGAGGAATGAGCGACGAGAACATCCGATTATTGTGTCAAAAGTTATGATTGTTTGAAATTTTGATCCTTGAGGTGTCCTTATTAGCGTCACCCCACAAGGAAATTATGAAATGAAGTGATTCTGATAAAACATGACCCTTGTATAACAATATGATCCAAAATATTGATTTGATTGGTTAGGGAAGCCATCAAAAGTTATTATAATGAAAACTTTGTATTTTGGCTGCAGCTGCAGGATATTGTTTTCTGTTTCTGCTAGTATTCCCCCTCACCTATTTACTAAATTCCAAAATTTCTGTGGAATATTGCTCAGAATTTATTGTATTATCACATGATATGTGTATGCGATTTTTCATAATTACTTTAAAGAATGATTTTAAAAAACCTTGAAAATACATTTTTTTGAAAATCTGTAGATCCAAAAACAGAAATCGTAGAATCCTGCGCGAACATGCACTCTACTTATTATTGGACATTTAGTTCCTTTTATTTTATTAATGACCATTTGTCTGGACTAAATGTATTTTCAGGCAGTTACAGATTAGGAAGTACTGGACACTTATCAATACACTTCAAAATTATAGTTCCGCAGGGCTTGACGAAATTGATAGGTAACAGAACTCTGAAATGGGAGAGTACATTGCAAGACTACTGGTGGATTTAGTACAGGTAATTATAGAGTCTTTCAAATGGCATCTTTTCAAATTCAATGAAAGAGAGACCCTTACTAAGACCCTATACATAAAGGTGTCGATAAATCTGAACTTAACTACAGGTCAACAGCATTAGTCAGCAATATTTCAAAGATCCTTGAAAAACTGGTGAAAAGGTGGTTAAATGATACTCTTGAAACAAAAATCTCTTGTCACCCGATCAGTTTGGCTTCCGACAAAATAGGTGTAAAGATGATACTATTTTTGAATTGACAATTAATGTGATGGATAATGGTAAAAATTCCTTGCAATATTTTTGGACCTGGCAAAGGCGTTTGATACTGTATCACATACCATATTGCTCAAAACACTTCAGGCTATGGGCGTGAGAGGTGTTGTCTCAGAGTAGGTAATTATAATAGTTGGCCTCCACCCCTTACAGCCAACCCGTTCCAGCCTATGGCGCCAAGTGACTAGTGAGTCACTTTCTAAGGCAATTTGCTTGCAATAGAACGACACAAGTTGCCTTTGTTTATTGCAATTGGATGAAAAAGACTAAGAAATTGTCAAAAACCACAGATTTATTGATACTTAGAAAGACCGGTTTCGGTTATTACACCATTGTCACCTTTGTAAATTTCCATCACTTGTACCACACCGATTTGACAAGATTCATACAAATTTTATTTATATTATCTGATCAATAATAAAAGTATTCTATTTAATTAACTCATCTGAACAATAAAATTTGTGACAAAAAATTGCTTTCCCAGCAATTGCGTTTGAAATGAGATCATTGAACTGAAAATCATTATCTCAATTAAACATCAAGGCCACTTGAAATGATCTTAATTTTTTGTTCAGAATCTTCAATTAATTTTATTTTTATTATTTCAGGGCTTTGCTTTAGTGTGCCGCCTGGAGTGAGAAAGCCACCCAGGTACGTGCATTTCCCATTTGATTTGGTTAATCAAAATTAGTTTTATTCTTTATTTGTCATATTGGCAATATCATTTGATAACAACATAGATTAGGCCAACTATAGGTTTGGCAGCTGTTTTATGCCCAATTTACACAGAAGTGACGTAGCGGTGGTTTGGCGGCGTACGCAAAGCACATCAAACATGCCGGCAGTGCTGAGAAATAATTTATGCTGGTTTTGTTTCTGCAAAATGTCTTTTTCAAGCAGTGATGAAGATATTTGTGATTTAGTGTATCTGGCTAATGTGAATGAGAAAACATAGGATATTGGGTTTATCCACAGTGGATAGTGGCTGCTGACGGGGAAAATATAGGAAAACAATTTTTGACCCCGTAACTCTGGATAGTTAGGGGTAAACATATCTTAAATGCTCATTTCTACCCCCTGTGCTAAAGTAGTGGTGTGTTTTAAAGGTACACTTTCTTGTAAGCAATGCTTCTCAAGGACATTATTATCGCATTCAATTTGAGAAGCTTGTATTACCGATCATCTATGAATCTAGTACCTACCACAGACCACTTCAGCAAAGTCCTTGGATTGAAAGAAATTACTACAACGGATGTTATCAACAACAACAGCAGTACACACTGAAAATCCATAGATTTGATCAGAATGAAACGACAATTTCCAACACAAAACTAGTCGCAAACCTATGAAGTCATGGATCAGGAGAGGACTAGTCTCAGCTTTAAGGAGAAGGAATCTGCTCAACAAAAAGATCAAGTCACGCCCTGATGACATCGATTAGCAAAATACTACAAACAATATCGTACAAAAGCAATAATTGAAAAATACAAAAGAAGAATTTTATATGACAAAACTGAATGGATTACAGGACAATTGAAGAAAAATCTGGCAGCTGATAAGGGAGGCAACAGATAAAGTAAAAAGGAAATAAGACATATTAAGTAGGATCATTGTTAACAATAACATCTTGTCAATCGAAAATTATCAAGAAACCATTCATGAAAAGACGGATAATTTTGCCAACATTGGAGTAAATCTAGCCAATAATGTTGCGATTGAACTTGGAAAATCACTCCACGCTATTAAAAACGAATATAGACCAACTATTTTCAGCCAATTATAGAGCAGGAATACACTATCAATATTGAGAGGAATGAGCGACGAGAACATCCGATTATTGTGTCAAAAGTTATGATTGTTTGAAATTTTGATCCTTGAGGTGTCCTTATTAGCGTCACCCCACAAGGAAATTATGAAATGAAGTGATTCTGATAAAACATGACCCTTGTATAACAATATGATCCAAAATATTGATTTGATTGGTTAGGGAAGCCATCAAAAGTTATTATAATGAAAACTTTGTATTTTGGCTGCAGCTGCAGGATATTGTTTTCTGTTTCTGCTAGTATTCCCCCTCACCTATTTACTAAATTCCAAAATTTCTGTGGAATATTGCTCAGAATTTATTGTATTATCACATGATATGTGTATGCGATTTTTCATAATTACTTTAAAGAATGATTTTAAAAAACCTTGAAAAATACATTTTTTTTGAAAATCTGTAGATCCAAAAACAGAAATCGTAGAATCCTGCGCGAACATGCACTCTACTTATTATTGGACATTTAGTTCCTTTTATTTTATTAATGACCATTTGTCTGGACTAAATGTATTTTCAGGCAGTTACAGATTAGGAAGTACTGGACACTTATCAATACACTTCAAAATTATAGTTCCGCAGGGCTTGACGAAATTGATAGGTAATCTGAAATGGGAGAGTACATTGCAAGACTACTGGTGGATTTAGTACAGGTAATTATAGAGTCTTTCAAATGGCATCTTTTCAAATTCAATGAAAGAGAGACCCTTACTAAGACCCTATACATAAAGGTGTCGATAAATCTGAACTTAACTACAGGTCAACAGCATTAGTCAGCAATATTTCAAAGATCCTTGAAAAACTGGTGAAAAGGTGGTTAAATGATACTCTTGAAACAAAAAATCTCTTGTCACCCGATCAGTTTGGCTTCCGACAAAATAGGTGTAAAGATGATACTATTTTGAATTGACAATTAATGTGATGGATAATGGTAAAAATTCCTTGCAATATTTTTGGACCTGGCAAAGGCGTTTGATACTGTATCACATACCATATTGCTCAAAACACTTCAGGCTATGGGCGTGAGAGGTGTTGTCTCAGAGTAGGTAATTATAATAGTTGGCCTCCACCCCTTACAGCCAACCCGTTCCAGCCTATGGCGCCAAGTGACTAGTGAGTCACTTTCTAAGGCAATTTGCTTGCAATAGAACGACACAAGTTGCCTTTGTTTATTGCAATTGGATGAAAAAGACTAAGAAATTGTCAAAAACCACAGATTTATTGATACTTAGAAAGACCGGTTTCGGTTATTACACCATTGTCACCTTTTATCAGAGATTGACAATGGTGTAATAACCGAAACCGGGCTTTCTAAGTATCAATAAATCTGTGGTTTTTGACAATTTCTTAGTCTTTTTCATTCAATATAAATAATTACCACAATATCAACTTCTCAACTACACAAAAAGTTTATTGCAATTGTTATAAAAATGTGTTTAGGAACTCATAACTCTCAAATAGGTTCCTGCAAGGATACTATTCTCCTCTTCATAATTATTCTCGATGCTTCAAAAAATTATTTGACAGTGTTCATTACCAACTGCAACGCATCTTTTCACCGGAGCAGTGCATCTTCTAAGAACAGCATGGTATTGGTGGTACTGTCTCAAGTTTCACGCCGGTGCAACGTCACCAACTCCTCGGTCGCCAACTTCCACACGTCCATGAAGACAGTCTTGCAAAAAATGGCATCATGTGATTCTACTGATCATTTTACTGTTGGTTTTATACAGGGTTGGTAAAAATTATGGAAACAGCTTAATACTCCTTACAAGAAAAATTTTATGATAGGTCTGATTAAGAATCTTATTCGAATTAAAAAAAAACTACTTTTCCTACAGATACCTTGAAAAGTGACCATTTCTGCACTCATTGTAGGCTGCAAAGAATCACTTTTCCGCACTAGTGCGCAAAGTAAGTATTTTGTGTACTCCAGATTTGCAGCATGACAACGCAAAATAGTTAGTAGGTTATATAGAGACCAGTGCAGGAGAATCGAAATTAAGTTGGTAACACTGACTGTGGTAGTCATTTCAATGCTTACATAAAGCTGCGTACAGATATACGCTCTGTACACGCACCGATCATGAACGTTACGGGAGATGTTAGCTCTTCTCTTGCTCCCCGGTCGATCATCAATCGCTCTGCTCGAGTGACGTTCGGTTGCGGAGCAGAGCGAAAGTCTGTACGCACCTTGAGATAAACCCCCTTCAATCATCCAATCATCAGAAAGTGGCTCAGTAGCTCCGTTAATAGCGATCTGGACTGGTAAATGAAATATTGACAAGGATAATGTGGTTGGGGGTTCGAATCCATTCACAGTATCCTATTTTTTGGCTGATAATTTTCAACTTCAATGAAATTATTCATCTAATTTTGACAAAATAAATATTTAAAACTAATTAATTATTAAAATTAAAAATTAAGATTTTTAAAGTTAAAAAATTTGAGAAATAAAAGATTTTAAAATTTAGAAATAAAACTTTTTTATTAATTTATCAATAATTGATGATTTTAAAATTAATTAAATTTGTTATCAATTACAAAATCACACAGACAAACATTTGATGGATTTCAGGGAATTTTACCCATATTACCCACTTTTCATATTCAATGGTAACTGTAGGAAAAAAATTAATGTGAAATACATGTGCAAAGTTCCTTTGCTGCACTCGCCTACGGCTCGTGCGTAAACGTTTCTTTCGGTGCGGCAAAGTGTCACTTTGCGCACTAGTTGTACCTACAAATAGCTATTTTTGTCACTTCAAAATTTTGGTCTGCCATCTTGGAACCACCATTTTAAATTCAACTCATTTTTTTTTTGAAATAGGAAGGTGGTCATCATAAATGAAACAAGATTTGGATACAGAATTTTAAGAGAAAATGAATGGCGAAAACAGCACATCGATATCTCAAACAGTTTTGTTTGAAAAAAGTTATTCACATTCAAAAATACTAATAAAGCATACAAAAAATGGAATAATTCAAATTCAAATTGTTTTATTCATAAAATATTACATATTCACAAAATATAAAAGTGTACATAGAAAATCTAAATAAATCCAAACTATCAAAAATCACTTTTTCAAGTGTTAGAAAACACTAAATCAGGGTCGGTCTTACGATAGCTGTAAGGAGGGGGGCGGTAGTCCAACAGTAGGAGGGGTCCAGGGGGTTATTTCCACCTGGAAAGGGGTGGTACGGGAGGGCAATATTTTTTATTAAAACTCACGTTTCAAGCATTTGAACACTAAAATTCATTGTTATTTAAAGCCTTTCCACACCGGCAAAAATTGGAATAGAATACCTACCGAATAGTTTTTTCAATTATAAATAATAATTTATATATTTTTTGAATTTCAGATCAATGGCGAATATAGCATTTTTGTGGGGGGGGGGGGGCAAGGAAGGTTAATGTAAGTGATTTTAAGGCTGTGCAAAGCCATTTTGGGAACATTTTACTGGTGGAACTTCTAATTTTTTTCATTTGTATGGTAACATTGCGGACGTTTGTGAAAAATGGTAAAGCTCTCTTCATTCAATGGAATCTACCAGAAACCATTTGATGCATCCAATAGACATGTACTTGCTCCCTTCCACCTTTGACAATGTTACATCAATTGAAGGCAGTTGTAACCTTTCTCTCTGAAGGTATTTATTTAATTTTGTATAATCCACACAAATTCTCACCCTTGCTCCATTTTTTCTGGATACCACGACTTTGGTGCACACCACACAGTTTGAATCTGTTATAGGTTCAATCACACTTTCCTCACACATTCTCTGTAACTCATCAAGGGCAATGAAATTCGCCTGGGAGCTGTGACTGCATATGTTGTAGAATCATTGACTAATTTTACTTTATATTCAAATTGCTGTGGAAATCTTCCTAGTTTATCCGAAAAAACTTCTGCAAAGTTGTTAACAACATCATTTTGCTCTATGGACTCACATGGCTGAAGTAATTTTAAAGTTGAAATAGCCCTTTTACTAAGTAGTGGAATATGTTGGTCAGTTAAAACATGAGTTATGTTTGAAGGGACGGATTCAAGGATCCAAAGGTTCAAATAACCCCACACGTCAATCGGAGCTTATTGTGTGTCCGAAGTAAGTTAGTTGAGCAAACCAATACCTGTGTATTTTTTGGCAATAAAACGTTCATCATTATTTTTTGTTTATTTTTCAGTTGAATGCTTTTGTTTCACAAGAGTATAATAACTGCACAGTTTATCCACCGAGGGAAAAGATTTGGACCTGGACGAAGACGTGTAGCGTCAGTCAAGTCAAAGTTGTTATACTCGGACAGGATCCTTACCATAATCCAGGACAGGCCCATGGTAAATATAGTCTTCAATTATATTGAACATTATACATTTGTTTTGTATATTATTGTTTATTTTAATCATTTGCTCCTCGATGTACAATTCTTGAAGTTTAAGTTGGGTTTGGAGCCACTAAATATTTTAAGAAAAAGAGTAAGTTTTATTGTTATGCTTTATGTTTATATTTACTTATTTTTTTATTATTATTATTTTTTTTTGAGAAAGTTATACTCACTTTTAAGAGTAATAGGTACTTGGAGTGGGGGCTGTGCGTGGTAAATTGGAAGGATGAGAGAGCCAGGATTTTCGAGACGACTTGCAGCGTTTTGGCGTTTTGCAGCCTTCAGTGTGCTAGTGCTCTAGTCGTAGGTTTGAATCCCATCGAACAGGCATGACCATCCATCCAACGGGAAAATCAGGTGCTTCCGTACTTTTTATGTTATATGATATTGATTCATGTTATCTGGCATTTTTTGTGTATCTCTTCATTGTCATCTTTGTAAATTTCCATCACTTGTACCACACCGATTTGACAAGATTCATACAAATTTTATTTATATTATCTGATCAATAATAAAAGTATTCTATTTAATTAACTCATCTGAACAATAAAATTTGTGACAAAAAATTGCTTTCCCAGCAATTGCGTTTGAAATGAGATCATTGAACTGAAAATCATTATCTCAATTAAACATCAAGGCCACTTGAAATGATCTTAATTTTTTTGTTCAGAATCTTCAATTAATTTTATTTTTATTATTTCAGGGCTTTGCTTTAGTGTGCCGCCTGGAGTGAGAAAGCCACCCAGGTACGTGCATTTCCCATTTGATTTGGTTAATCAAAATTAGTTTTATTCTTTATTTGTCATATTGGCAAATATCATTTGATAACAACATAGATTAGGCCAACTATAGGTTTGGCAGCTGTTTTATGCCCAATTTACACAGAAGTGACGTAGCGGTGGTTTGGCGGCGTACGCAAAGCACATCAAACATGCCGGGCAGTGCTGAGAAATAATTTATGCTGGTTTTGTTTCTGCAAAATGTCTTTTTCAAGCAGTGATGAAGATATTTGTGATTTAGTGTATCTGGCTAATGTGAATGAGAAAACATAGGATATTGGGTTTATCCACAGTGGATAGTGGCTGCTGACGGGGAAAATATAGGAAAACAATTTTTGACCCCGTAACTCTGGATAGTTAGGGGGTAAACATATCTTAAATGCTCATTTCTACCCCCTGTGCTAAAGTAGTGGGTGTGTTTTAAAGGTACACTTTCTTGTAAGCAATGCTTCTCAAGGACATTATTATCGCATTCAATTTGAGAAGCTTGTATTACCGATCATCTATGAATCTAGTACCTACCACAGACCACTTCAGCAAAGTCCTTGGATTGAAAGAAATTACTACAACGGATGTTATCAACAACAACAGCAGTACACACTGAAAATCCATAGATTTGATCAGAATGAAACGACAATTTCCAACACAAAACTAGTCGCAAACCTATGAAGTCATGGATCAGGAGAGGACTAGTCTCAGCTTTAAGGAGAAGGAATCTGCTCAACAAAAAGATCAAGTCACGCCCTGATGACATCGATTAGCAAAATACTACAAACAATATCGTACAAAAAGCAATAATTGAAAAATACAAAAGAAGAATTTTATATGACAAAACTGAATGGATTACAGGACAATTGAAGAAAAATCTGGCAGCTGATAAGGGAGGCAACAGATAAAGTAAAAAGGAAATAAGACATATTAAGTAGGATCATTGTTAACAATAACATCTTGTCAATCGAAAATTATCAAGAAACCATTCATGAAAAGACGGATAATTTTGCCAACATTGGAGTAAATCTAGCCAATAATGTTGCGATTGAACTTGGAAAATCACTCCACGCTATTAAAAACGAATATAGACCAACTATTTTCAGCCAATTATAGAGCAGGAATACACTATCAATATTGAGAGGAATGAGCGACGAGAACATCCGATTATTGTGTCAAAAGTTATGATTGTTTGAAATTTTGATCCTTGAGGTGTCCTTATTAGCGTCACCCCACAAGGAAATTATGAAATGAAGTGATTCTGATAAAACATGACCCTTGTATAACAATATGATCCAAAATATTGATTTGATTGGTTAGGGAAGCCATCAAAAGTTATTATAATGAAAACTTTGTATTTTGGCTGCAGCTGCAGGATATTGTTTTCTGTTTCTGCTAGTATTCCCCCTCACCTATTTACTAAATTCCAAAATTTCTGTGGAATATTGCTCAGAATTTATTGTATTATCACATGATATGTGTATGCGATTTTTCATAATTACTTTAAAGAATGATTTTAAAAAACCTTGAAAAATACATTTTTTTTGAAAATCTGTAGATCCAAAAACAGAAATCGTAGAATCCTGCGCGAACATGCACTCTACTTATTATTGGACATTTAGTTCCTTTTATTTTATTAATGACCATTTGTCTGGACTAAATGTATTTTCAGGCAGTTACAGATTAGGAAGTACTGGACACTTATCAATACACTTCAAAATTATAGTTCCGCAGGGCTTGACGAAATTGATAGGTAACAGAACTCTGAAATGGGAGAGTACATTGCAAGACTACTGGTGGATTTAGTACAGGTAATTATAGAGTCTTTCAAATGGCATCTTTTCAAATTCAATGAAAGAGAGACCCTTACTAAGACCCTATACATAAAGGTGTCGATAAATCTGAACTTAACTACAGGTCAACAGCATTAGTCAGCAATATTTCAAAGATCCTTGAAAAACTGGTGAAAAGGTGGTTAAATGATACTCTTGAAACAAAAAATCTCTTGTCACCCGATCAGTTTGGCTTCCGACAAAATAGGTGTAAAGATGATACTATTTTTGAATTGACAATTAATGTGATGGATAATGGTAAAAATTCCTTGCAATATTTTTGGACCTGGCAAAGGCGTTTGATACTGTATCACATACCATATTGCTCAAAACACTTCAGGCTATGGGCGTGAGAGGTGTTGTCTCAGAGTAGGTAATTATAATAGTTGGCCTCCACCCCTTACAGCCAACCCGTTCCAGCCTATGGCGCCAAGTGACTAGTGAGTCACTTTCTAAGGCAATTTGCTTGCAATAGAACGACACAAGTTGCCTTTGTTTATTGCAATTGGATGAAAAAGACTAAGAAATTGTCAAAAACCACAGATTTATTGATACTTAGAAAGACCGGTTTCGGTTATTACACCATTGTCACCTTTTATCAGAGATTGACAATGGTGTAATAACCGAAACCGGGCTTTCTAAGTATCAATAAATCTGTGGTTTTTGACAATTTCTTAGTCTTTTTCATTCAATATAAATAATTACCACAATATCAACTTCTCAACTACACAAAAAGTTTATTGCAATTGTTATAAAAATGTGTTTAGGAACTCATAACTCTCAAATAGGTTCCTGCAAGGATACTATTCTCCTCTTCATAATTCTCGATGCTTCAAAAAATTATTTGACAGTGTTCATTACCAACTGCAACGCATCTTTTCACCGGAGCAGTGCATCTTCTAAGAACAGCATGGTATTGGTGGTACTGTCTCAAGTTTCACGCCGGTGCAACGTCACCAACTCCTCGGTCGCCAACTTCCACACGTCCATGAAGACAGTCTTGCAAAAAATGGCATCATGTGATTCTACTGATCATTTTACTGTTGGTTTTATACAGGGTTGGTGAAAATTATGGAAACAGCTTAATACTCCTTACAAGAAAAATTTTACGATAGGTCTGATTAAGAATCTTATTCGAATTAAAAAAAAACTACTTTTCCTACAGATACCTTGAAAAGTGACCATTTCTGCACTCATTGTAGGCTGCAAAGAATCACTTTTCCGCACTAGTGCGCAAAGTAAGTATTTTGTGTACTCCAGATTTGCAGCATGACAACGCAAAATAGTTAGTAGGTTATATAGAGGACCAGTGCAGGAAAATCGAAATTAAGTTGGTAACACTGACTGTGGTAGTCATTTCAATGCTTACATAAAGCTGCGTACAGATATACGCTCTGTACACGCACCGATCATGAACGTTACGGGAGATGTTAGCTCTTCTCTTGCTCCCCGGTCGATCATCAATCGCTCTGCTCGAGTGACGTTCGGTTGCGGAGCAGAGCGAAAGTCTGTACGCACCTTGAGATAAACCCCCTTCAATCATCCAATCATCAGAAAGTGGCTCAGTAGCTCCGTTAATAGCGATCTGGACTGGTAAATGAAATATTGACAAGGATAATGTGGTTGGGGGTTCGAATCCATTCACAGTATCCTATTTTTTGGCTGATAATTTTCAACTTCAATGAAAATTATTCATCTAATTTTGACAAAATAAATATTTAAAACTAATTAATTATTAAAATTAAAAATTAAGATTTTTAAAGTTAAAAAATTTGAGAAATAAAAGATTTTAAAATTTAGAAATAAAACTTTTTTTATTAATTTATCAATAATTGATGATTTTAAAATTAATTAAATTTGTTATCAATTACAAAATCACACAGACAAACATTTGATGGATTTCAGGGAATTTTACCCATAATTACCCACTTTTCATATTCAATGGTAACTGTAGGAAAAAAATTAATGTGAAATACATGTGCAAAGTTCCTTTGCTGCACTCGCCTACGGCTCGTGCGTAAACGTTTCTTTCGGTGCGGCAAAGTGTCACTTTGCGCACTAGTTGTACCTACAAATAGCTATTTTTGTCACTTCAAAATTTTGGTCTGCCATCTTGGAACCACCATTTTGAATTCAACTCATTTTTTTTTGAAATAGGAAGGTGGTCATCATAAATGAAACAAGATTTGGATACAGAATTTTAAGAGAAAATGAATGGCGAAAACAGCACATCGATATCTCAAACAGTTTTGTTTGAAAAAAGTTATTCACATTCAAAAATACTAATAAAGCATACAAAAAATGGAATAATTCAAATTCAAATTGTTTTATTCATAAAATATTACATATTCACAAAATATAAAAGTGTACATAGAAAATCTAAATAAATCCAAACTATCAAAAATCACTTTTTCAAGTGTTAGAAAACACTAAATCAGGGTCGGTCTTACGATAGCTGTAAGGAGGGGGGCGGTAGTCCAACAGTAGGAGGGGTCCAGGGGGTTATTTCCACCTGGAAAGGGGTGGGTACGGGAGGGCAATATTTTTTATTAAAACTCACGTTTCAAGCATTTGAACACTAAAATTCATTGTTATTTAAAGCCTTTCCACACCGGCAAAAATTGGAATAGAATACCTACCGAATAGTTTTTTCAATTATAAATAATAATTTATATATTTTTTGAATTTCAGATCAATGGCGAATATAGCATTTTTTGTGGGGGGGGGGCAAGGAAGGTTAATGTAAGTGATTTTAAGGCTGTGCAAAGCCATTTTGGGAACATTTTACTGGTGGAACTTCTAATTTTTTTCATTTGTATGGTAACATTGCGGACGTTTGTGAAAAATTGCTCAGCGAGTGATTCTCAGAAAAACGTCGCCGACTTCCGGGACATCCAGGATGTTCTGGATGTGCGGTGTGGATTAACTCATTTGATAGCATGGTCAGCAATTTATTTTTTCAAAAACGTCCCGGACGTCGACAACGTCTGCGAACTCGATGTGAAAAGGCCTTTAGGTTGAGTAGTTTTGCCGTTTTGTAAGGTGTCTAATATTCTATTAAACAGTTCGGCAATTAATAAAATTTCTATTATTTTCAGTATTCCTATTGTTTAACAATACGAGTTTTTCAAAAGATTTATGTATAAATTACACTAAAGTGCGAGATAAATTACTTTTAACATGAAGAGGAGAAACCCATTTCTCCCTCCACAGTTTGTAGCATAGACAGAGACGGACATCCTGCGCACAATTAGATGCGCCGTGTCATTTTGTTTCATGTTCTTGTGATGAAAACATCTCTGTAACATACACAAACCAATATACCTGCTGACCAGTACACTATTTGGAACATTGCCAGCAATAGATGGAGGGGAGTGATGCCGCGTCCCTTTACAAAGCTCTCTCACTCAGACACAAAAGAAGGAGAATGCTGTTAGGTAGTGGGAGTGATTAGTGGAGGATAGAGCATCGGACCTCTCCATCTTCAAGAAAGAGCCGTGTTAAAAGTAATTTATCTCGCACTTTAGCAAATGTGTTTAAACGGCCCCATAAAAAAAATCCCTGGTCAAGGGGGGGGGCGCCAAATAAGAATATTGATGTGAAAGCAACGAATATATTTTTCATAATTGATAAATTCAAGAAATTCAACATTATATTTTGGGTTCAGTTATGACCGCCATTATATATTCAGGTATGATCGCCATCTTGAATTTATCAATTATGAAAAATATATTCGTTGCTTTTACATCAATATTCTTATTTGGCTGGTTGTAAAGAAGAGATTGAGACCATTTTCAAGTCTTTATCATGAATATTAGTCGTGAAAAAATCGATTCTATAGTTCAGTTTTAATGATAGTTAATTGGCTCAGCGGCTAGAATGACAACTTAAAAAATCATAACTCCAGAACAAAAGGTGATAAAAGCTTGAAACAAACGGGAATAGATCATAAATTCCATTTCAAAGAAGTTTTGTTTGGCACTTTACATCCAAAAACTGTCATTGAAAGTAGTTATTCAGAAAAAATTCTCGTGAAAAAGTGAATGTTTTTGAAAAAGTGCATTTTTGTAGGTTAAAATCATGTTTTAGGTAGAAATTTGTAATAACAAACTTGGAAGAATAGTTCAGTGTGATTCAATTCGCGTTACTAGAGTTCTCTATCATGGATGGTAACCATTCTATGACCGTTTTAATTAATGCTGGATCCGCCATTTTGAATCGGCCATTACACGGCCCGGTCGCGACCCCCAAATTCGCATCAAGTGGTTTAGATATCCTGAGGTACCCTAGAATCAGAATATTTGGGTCTGTTTCCATCTTCACGAAGTGCCCACGAAATCCCTTAAGTAACCGGACTGATTCATTTCTCTTGAATTTCTGTATCGAAATCATGTTTCATAATTATGATTACTTCCCATTTTTTAACAAAATGAATTTGGATTAAAAATGGCAGGTCCAAGATGGCGGACCATAATATTTTCAAGCGACAGATAAGTAGCTTTTTAATTCGAATAGAATTCACAATCAGTCCTATCGTCAAATTTCCCTTGACGATTAAAAGTAATATTAAGCTGCATAATTTTCACCAACTCTGTATATTTGTCACACTTTGAACTCAAAATACAAACTCATTTCACTTATGATCTTCGTGTTTGCTGTTAGAAAATCTGTTTCAAATTTTCTATATTTTCTTGCAGCTTGGTGAATATGTTCAAAGAAATAAAGAATGATATAAAGCCAGAACATGATGAGTTCGACAACGGTAATCTGGAAGGTTGGGCTGCACAAGGAGTGCTGCTTCTGAATGCTGTTCTTACGGTCAGAGAAAACAAGCCGAACTCTCATCAAGACAAGGGTTGGGAGCAGCTGACCACCGCTGTCATCAAACACCTCAACGACAACTCGACAGGCGTTGTCTTCCTACTCTGGGGAGCATATGCTCAGAAAAAAGCTAGTTTTGTAGATGCGGTAAGTGTTGAAAATTTATGCGTATTTTTTTTACAAACCGCTAGTTCAGTTAAAACGTTTTCGTTAACAAGTTAGATAAGTAGATAAGTAACGAATGCTCGGCTCTCCCGTCAATTGTCTTAAGTTTAGATCCCTTGATAAAATCGTTAAACCGCTTAGGTACTGGAAGTTCGGAAACTAACTGAAGATAACCGTTCTTATAATCATTATCATTCTTCCGATTACCCACGCATAAGCCTAAAGCAAATGCGGACATCGCCCTCAGCAACAGAAACAGTAAAAATGAAAAATTTGTACTGCCAATTAAACAATCCCGTATTTCAAAAGACTCATTAAAATTCAATTTGAAATCTACTTGTATCAATAAAGGCAACTGAAACGTATAGATGGCGCGACCAGATGAATTTTCTAGCTGCATTGTAAAAACTCGCATACTTTATTATTTGATCTATTATGTACTTTGATTCTTCTAAACGCAAACTCCAATCTTTATCATGCTCATTCTATAAATTTATGCAACTAAATTAGACGGTTTTAATTTGAACTGAGTATCGTTTTTGATTTCTAGAAGAAGCATCATGTGCTGAAAGCTGCACATCCTTCACCACTGTCGGCACACAAGGGATTCTTCGGTTGCCAGCACTTTTCTAAGTGTAACGAATTTCTCAAGCAGCAGGGAAAATCTGAAATCAACTGGCATATTCTTACATCCGTTGAAAATGAATAAATCAACTTGACTGGATTTTCCTCTAAGTCATTTTCGTGATGCTCTTGTTATTTCAAACACTGCGATTTTGAAACGATATGTTCTATTATTTGACACTATATACAATTATTGCGAAGAACCTACTCTTGAAAGAAAAATTTATATAAGAAACGAATACTTGTGAATGAGAACCAGAGTAGAAATTTCAAATTTATGATTCCATTTGTCAAAAATATAGATTTCCCTATTATTATTTTTAGGTAACTAGGTATCAGTTTTCTTTTCTGTAAATTTTCCAACATGAATGTGATTCTCTGTAATGTTTATAAGTTGAATTAAAAAAATATATATACAGTAGTTCGTTTAAATATTCATGTTTATTAAATTGATTTTCTTTATTAGGCTGGCCTGAAACAAGCGCTGCTCACTTGCTGAAATAATTCGTAACTGTTTTTACTAAAACTAGATTATCTAGGGATTAGGCCACCAGACTGGATTGCCAGTGGGACACCAGAGAGCAACCATTGGCTGTCGTATGTAAAGAAAACTGGGTAACCAATGCTCGCGATTGGCTGGCGACCAGCCGATTACCAAAACCTGGTGGCCTCATTCTCATGTCAGATTATCATTTCCCTGATGAAATGAGCGCAAAAATATGTAATGCTCCGTGATTTGTTTGAAAACTTGGCGTTCCAGTGGAGGCCCAATGTAATATGAGCCTTGGGGCAAAGCAGGTGAGGCGTTTTTTCGGTTGGCACGGCTGAACAGGAAGTTCTCCAATTGGATGATTGTGTTGGCCTATTGAATGAGTTTCCTTTCCAGCTAATCAGAGGGCTTCCTGTCTGTCATGCCGAATGACCTTATTGCTTGGCTCTTACAGTTTTATGCGATGAAAACATCATGTATGAGGGGCATTTTTCAACCTCCGATCACAAGACACAGACAGACAAGCGGTAGGGGGGCGACTTTCAGAGCTGAACAGCTATTCATCCCCACCAAACGTCCTGTGACCGGTGCGGCCAGATCGTCAATTGTTTATTTATTTATTTATTCTTACAAAAATCTAGGAGTGCAACAGGCATAACAGCCCAAACGCACTCATGAATACAGGAAATACATTATTAAAAATTATTACAAAAAAAATTGTATATAAATACTAGACAAGTAATAAAAGAGAATGATTAAAATGGTACCGGTACATGTGAAAAACAGACAAGAAAAAATAGTTTTTTAGCTACTTTGAGAAAGAAAAGATTAATGTTAATGGTAAATGATAAAACTGAATTTTGATTATTCAATAAGATCAATCATAACCACATGAAATAACAACATATAACCTACGTATTACATATGGTTAATTCTAAGAGAAGTGATAAAAGAACCAGAGAAAAAAGGGAGCAAAGGGGAAGTGGAAAAAATATTAAAAGTTAGTGGAAAAAGGGTGACCATGGAGAGAACAAAGAAAAGACCATTGTGAAACAGAGTAAATTAAGAACAACACGTCTATATTACTCTTCAATTGAAGAATGGTGACATTTTTCTCTTGAAGCTCCATTTAGACAAGGAGAATAGATCAACCTGACCATCACAGCAGAGGAATATACGAGGAATACGATTCATTGGTGAGTAATAATGACCAACCGTGTTACATCTACAGATTGAAAACTCTTGCCGATTACGATTATTGAAGACAGGAACCTTAAAATTCAGCCTTGCCAACAGATTAGGACTGCTCACGGAACCGTTCACAAGACCATAGAGGAATAAACAAGAAAGTACCTTCCGTCTGGATGTCAAAGTCTCAAAGCCGAACATGCTGCGCAACACACCAGTTGGAAACCCCAAAGGACAAGGACAATTCTGTTTTCTACAAAATAACAATCTCAAAAATTTATTCTGAACAATTTCAATCTCATGTATCAGACCCACCTGATGGGGATCCCAAACCACCGCGCAATATTCAAGCAAGCTCCGAACAAGGCTAGGAAAGAGAGCCATCAAGCCTTCAACATCTCTAAACCCAGCCGTAGATCTCATGATGAAACCTAGCATCCTATTAGCCCTACCAACCAAAGAATGGACATGGGGAGCAAAACTCAGAGAAGAATCAAACAATACTCCCAGATCCTTGAAACTATCGACTCCAGAGAGTTGAAAGCCGTTAATTCTGTAATTGAAAATAGGATAATTCAGCTGACGAGTGAAGACCAAAAATTTACATTTGCCAACATTGAGATCGAGGCCGTTATCCGTGCACCACCCCGAGACTAAATACAGGTCACTTTGCAGCAGAACAGAATCATTATGGCAATCAATCCTCCTGTAGATCTTCAAGTCATCAGCAAACATCAAACAATTGGATTGCAACAGGTAGCCAGCTAGGTCATTAATAAACATTAGGAACAACAAAGGACCCAAATTACTACCCTGAGGCACACCAGAGGAACTGACATAAGTGTTAGATTTCAAATTCAAGACAGAAACATAATTAAGACGATCACTCAGGTAGTCAACAAAGAAACTAACAAGCCGAGGCCACCAAACAAAAAAAGATAATTTGCAAACAAGCCGCTTATGACTGATTCTATCAAAAGCCTTGGAAAAGTCAGTGTATACTACATCCACTCTACCCCTAACATCAAGCGCCTCTGAAACATCAGCCGTGAATTCAAGCAAGTTAGTTGTGGTTGAGCGACCCCTCAGGAAACCATGCTGACTATTAGATAAAAAGGGACTAATATGACCAATCACACAATCATAAAGCACTCTCTCAAATACCTTAGCAAAAGGTGACAATTGAGTTATTGGGCGGAAGTTGGATATATGTCATTCCTTCTTCCAGACTTAAATATGGGAATAATCTTACCAATTTTCCATCTGGTGGGGAACACTGAAGACCTCAAGGACAAATCAAAGATGAACTTCATGGGAGGACCCAGTATTTCAGCACAACCCTTTACAATAAATGGAGGAACATTGTCAGGGCCACAGCCAGAACTAGGTCTCAGATTACCTATTGCTGCTAATATTGTACTCAGGTCAATAGAACCAATTGAAAGGGAAGGGACATTAATTCCAGGATTGATGTTGCCATCGTCGACATCAGCCAAGTGTGTGTCATCAGAAAAAACTGAAGAAAAATATTGAGCGAAGCCATCTGGCAAATCATGCAATCCAAAAACCTGATCACCCAAATGCGTACCTTCATGAGTAGAGCCATTAGCTCTCCTTGAGTTGACAAAACCCCAAAAGCTCTTGACATCACTTTTGATACCCGACTCCACCCTGGATATATAGTTACTATATTGCCGAGCAATCAACTGCTTGACCTGAGTTCTCAAGCTTTTAAATTGTTCCAAGTGGTATAAAGAGAAACTCTTCTTTTTAGCACACCTATCCTTCCTTTTCAGTAATCCTATTATTTCAGCATTAAACCATGGTGGATATTTAGTGCCTCCCGGCCTGACCCTCCTCTTTGGCACACAATTATCAAAGCACTCATAAATTTAGTTGTAAAATATATCAACAGCTTCATCCACACCAGAAGAA
The DNA here is from genome assembly GCF_014356525.2 of Nilaparvata lugens. Classification (NCBI taxonomy): domain Eukaryota; kingdom Metazoa; phylum Arthropoda; class Insecta; order Hemiptera; family Delphacidae; genus Nilaparvata; species Nilaparvata lugens. Next base: position 65,805,441 of record NC_052504.1, on the reverse strand, counting down.
TTATAAATATGTTCCCAATGACAGTCTCTCAACTGAGTATAAAGCATGAGATAGTCCGCCCTCCTGAAGTCATACAGTTCAATACAATTCGAACGGGAATTAGGAAATGTGGACATCTGAACTGTAATGACAAGCGATGGATAGTGAGCATCCTCTGGAACCAGGAAATAATCACAACGCTCGACATTAATGTCAATGCTGGAAAAGACCAAGTCCAAGATACGATTATTACAATTAAGAACTGTATTACAGAGAGCCAGCTCATAAAAATTAACGAAAGAGGCCAATCTTCTGGCAGAAGGAGAGCCCAGCTCCAAACAATACCTATCATTGGTAATTTCAGGTAAGTTAAAATCCCCCAAAAAGATCAACTTATCACCAATAGCTGCATAACAAGATTCCAGGTGACTCAAATAGGTATCGAAGTACTGAAAGCTAGAAGAGCAAGGAATGTAAACAGCGATTACTGTATGGCTAACACCCTCAAAGTTGATATTGATACCAAGAATCTCGTACGGATCAAGAGTTAAACAGGGACATAGATTAGAGCAAACCCTACGATTAACAGCAATCAGGACCCCACCGCCCATACCTTGTGGCATATCTCGCCGATAAATAATATAGGAGTCGTTGAACAACTCACTGTCCATGATTCCATTACACAACCACGTCTCAGTGATACTAACAATAAAATCATAATCAGAAGCCAGGGGTGAAGTCAGAAATGAGTGTGTCTTAGTCCTCAAACCTCTAACATTTTGATAGTATATTGATAAATATTTACGCTGCTCACTCACTCTCTCCATGACAAAAACAATTTTTAATAAATAGAAGAAAAACAAATAGAATGATTGGATGGTAATAGTACTATTATAATTGAAAGTACAAATTAAAATAGAATAAAAACAGTTAAGATATGGAATAAGATGAACGGATAACCCATTCCGCACTCATCACCGATAATTAAGTAAACAAAACTAGATTCAATCTAGACAAAACAAACAAAAATAAATTCCAAGATAAACATAGTAAGGAATGTTCTTGAGTTATAGACCCACAAACGTGGCTGCATCACTTGAGTCTTCCGCCAAGTGCTAGTTACGTAGCTTTATCAATTTTTTGAAAGATAAAGGCAATATTTCAGCATAAATCTAACAAAGGATTGGAGTTTATGCAGGAAACGTTGTGTGATGATGTGTGTGAAATGTCTAGGAAAATGAAAGACGTCAGTTGAAATGACTGACGGACTCGTTGTGATGCATGACAACTCGGTCTCGTAGCAAATCATATGGGATAATAACTTCGATCACCCACCACACAATCCTGACTTGGTCACTAGTAACTCATACCTCTTCCCCAAACTGTCCAACGTGTCCATCCGAAACCCGGGAGTGACCGGGTGAAAAATGTCTTGCCCGGGCCGGGATTCGAACCCAGGCTTCTGGTTTATAAAGCTAGCATCTACAATCTATACCAATCGAATACGACCACTCCTTCTTTTGATATTGATTCAACACTTTTTATAAATGTGTCATATGCAAACACGTGATTATCTTTCGACAACAGCGGCATAATAGCGACTAAATGGAAGGTGGTGGGGTGTCGAGTGACATTGACGTTGCGTTTCCCCCTCCACCAGCCGCAAAGTACTGCGCGAGTCAAAATCCCGTGGTCCACCCAGTAAATTATAGTGGAATTGCAAAATTTTCACAGATGAATTAAATTTTTCAACTCCATTTGATTTTGTATAATGACACTTTAATAAAAGCACAACCTTTCGACCAAATCTGCTCCTTTTCGAATTGAAATACAAATGTTAAAAAGGTATGTTGACTCATGTCACACAAGCACTAGAAGCACATGTACATGAAGAAATAAATTTAAAAAATCTTTAAATAAAATCTTCGGATTTATTGATCAATTACATGAACATAATAACAATCATTCAATACATGATTTAAGTGCTACTTTTTGTCTTATTCAGGTGATCCCCTAACTATTGATTTAAGAACGGTAATTAAAAATATGCATAATCAACTAACACAAATTACATCTGATTCCAACAGAGTTAAATTGATTTCAAACCATAAAAAATAACAAGAACTCGTACATCAAAATTATGCATTCCTTTGTTGATGAGTTCTTTCAAGTTCCAAAATCAGACATCTGTAAACAGACTTATTTTCAACCAAGTAATCGAAGCACTAAAACTCAACTCTTCAGTTAACACAATATTTGTAGCATTAGACGTTTTCTTGTTTAATTGTCACAAAATAGTTGTTAATTATAAAAAAATTGTCAATCTGTAATTTAAAAGCAGAATCAACCAATACAATACAATTTGAAAGGACACCTGATTGAATTATATTAAAATCAGTCGCCTTAACGAAGTTGAATTGAAATAAAATGAATTAATTATAAAATGGCTCAAAATATAGTTCATTGTCAGTTGACTGACTATATTTTCAAATCTCTTACTTCTAAAATAATATTCTTCATAATAAATCAAACCAGCTATAACATGCTTAAGATATTTAAATAGAAACATAATGAAAAATAGCTATTGTTATAACTATGATTAAGTATTCAATGATTATTTGATTGATATTTACACAATGTAGATATTCGATAGATAATACAGTTATGATACTTGTGAAATAAACTTATTCTCAATAGTAATGGCAACAAAAGTATTCAATCTGACTTTATAAGTCTCCAAAGGTAGTTTTGAATTGATACGTCTATGTTAACTTGTCAATTTCAAATTGGCATACAATTCTATTCATTTAATCAATCAAGTTAAAAACTTAAAATCTTCGCTAGTGTAATTCTGAATTAGTTAGGAAACATAACCCTCTCATTAATGATCAACATCAACCTACGAACCAATCTGACGTTAAAAATCAACACCTAAATCAAACATATCCTATCACAGATTGAAAACTTACATCTACTACGTAATATAAACAGAAACAGTTCTTGAGCAGATATAGAAGACATACATTGTAGCCAGTAATTACATAAGTAGAAAGAATGACACGCGTTTGAATTCAGTAGAACATTGGTCATAGAAGAAAGTAAAAATAACTGATTTGAATTTTAGATATTTTTTGAAGATGCGTTAAGAACAGCAACTAATAAATTTGAGCCGGAGAAAGATGAAAACAATAAATTGCAGAATAAAATGACATTGAATATATTATATAAGGTTAAATTAGAGGCTAAAAGTTCCTCTAAAAAAATTGAATCTATCTTACACTTGGAGTTGATCTGTCTCAACAAAGGTAATATACTAATTATAGGAGACCAATTGATTTTTTAAGAATCTGAAAAAGTACTATAGCATGATGTTTAAATAACAGAGTTTTTAGCAACAATTTTATCAAAGTTAACAAAGCCCCGGCAATTGATAACGGATGTAAAAAACGATACAAGTTTTCTTCTATAACACAACCCACGACATAATGCAAAGCGGAGTAAGTTATTTACATGGTCAATAATATTATCTAGTTTATAATCTACAATAAAATTCAACAAAACTCATGTTGCAAATCGTACATTACAGTCATAGTCGTAAAGTAGCTTATGTTTCATCTAGAGTTACGACTAATGTGAAATGCAAGTTTGAACACAGTACAATTTCATTAAAAATACTATATTATAAACCAATAAAATAAACAAATATTTTGGACCTACATAAAACCTGAAATGAAACAGCTGACATCATGATTGATTTATAATGAAAAATTCCGTGATTACATTCCTAGTTTTGATTATTTCGTTGTTTACTACTTCAACCATTATTTTTTGTGTTGGTCGATTTTTAATATAGTACCTATATTTCAGGGCAATGGAACAAAATATTTGTGTGGAGCAAATAGTTCAACATAAAAGACATATTATAATCAATAAAATTAGCATGCATTTGATGGCAATTAAATAATCTAATCAATGCATATTCTCATTTTTCCTTCTATCTTCATCTAGAACATTTTCCTACCAGCGATGATTGTAGTAACTTGATACTACCACAATAATTATATTTCTATTTCAAACCCGTGGATATAAATGTATTAATCTAAATACTCTAGATTATTCATTATTTCGAAGTCGTACAACAAACACATAACAAGCATTTTTTGGGTCTACCAGAAACAATATATATATATATTAAATATCTTCCGAACCAGAAGACATAAAGTGATCTGTGGATCTTGACATGTAAGAAAATTAGGTACAGTCCATTTTTCCAACAGATACTTGTTTCCTATACGTGAGGTGAGCCGAAACCGAAACATTTGTCTTTGAAGATATAGTAGTCACATCGCGTTTGAAAAACAGTGCAATTTATTGGAAAATCACATGATTCTCCAAACTTTTTAGGCCTACTTATAAAAATGTTATCAAACAATTTAGCCTTCAGTTAGTGATACATTGATAATTTTCATTGATCATGAATATTTTCTTGAACAAAATCAGCGAGTTTTCAAGAATAAAATTGCTTCATAAAACACAACAGGGTATTATTGATAACTTAAGAAAAAATAAAAATTAACAAGTTGCCGAGTAATAGAATTATGTCAAAGAATCAATTGAATGATGAAACTGATCAACTGTATGAGAGACACTGATGAGCACCAATAGTGGGGAGGGTGGGTCAGACGTCAGACTGATGATCGCTTGCGCAGTTTGGCTTGAGCTTCACGCAGCAGCGCGTCGAACGAGTCGTTGGAGCCATGTTGACCCAACACGCCACCACCCTGGTACGACCTGTTGTTCCTTTCAATGTCTGCACACACAAATTACACTTCCATTAATATTACTAATCACTACAGATTCCCAGCACACTGAGTACCCATAAGCATAGGGCGATTTCAATGTAATGTGAAATTCCGTCATAAAACGATGACAATAATGAATAAGGTTTCATTAAGTGTTCTTATTGAGTGTGTTACAGTGTGTAAAAGAGATCCAACAATTTGATTAAGATTTAAAATATTAATTTTATTTAGATACCATAGCAGCATCACGCAATTTGTGCATTTTTCGAATTCATCAACCTAGTTTATATACGGCGAGCAGGTGTAACACACGCTTCGCTAGGGACTGAGAAAAGGTTGGCATCATACCAGCTATGATGCAGCAAGGACCAGAAGCTCTATTAGTCCTCTTGTGTGAACTCAAGCCTAGTGCCTCAGTAGAGTGGTCTTCATTCCAAAGAGAGAAAGAGCAATGCTACTCAACTGCAAAATCATTTCGTGCCATCAGTCTCACATCGTTTCTCTTGAAGACACTGAAAAGACATCTAAGAAAGGGAGTACTTTCAGGTACTCCTCTCCACAGGAATCAGCATGCCTTTCAGGTACTAGGTACTTTCCTCACTAGAAAAGAGTCGTCAAGAAAAATTAAAATTATATACTCAACTGGCAAGCATATAATTTTATTTTTTCTTGACGACTCTTTTCTAGTGAGGAAAGTACCTACTATGTTTTTCCCCCTGACCATACGAATATATAGCATGCCTATAAGCCTGGCAAGTCCTGTGAAACAGCCCTGCATCATCTTCTAAGCATGGTGGAGGACAGCCAAAGAGATTGCTCTATGTGCCTTCATGGACATTGAAGTCAATTGACAATGTCGCTTACAAGGCCATGGTCCGAGCAGTGCAGGGGCGTGGTCTTGAGCCTGCCATATGTAGGTGGATTGAGACCATGCTCTGCTCCAGGCGGATCAGGGCCGATCATCAAGGCAAATCGATGGTGATCGCACCTGCAAAAGGTTGTCCGCACGGAGGTGTGCTTTTACCTCTTATGTGGAACCTTGTAGTTGATGGTCTCCTTCATGAACTTACCAGCAAAGTTGTCTTTGTCCAGGGCTATGCTGACGATATAGTCCTCATGGTACAGGGAAGGTTCATTAACATTGTTGCTGATGTCATGCACGTCAACCTCAAAATTGTTAATGACTGGTGTCTTGGAGAGGGACTAAGCATAAATCCCGCAAAGACTGTAGTTATTCCATTTACAAGGAAAAAGAACCTGAAGTCTCTCTCCAGGTTGTGGCTGTACAAGGCAGTAATAAGGCCTCAGGTGAACTCACAAGGCTACAAAGGGTGGGCACACTTCTCGTCATTGGAGCTTTCAGGAGCAGGCTGCTGTCAGCAACTCTTGAAGTTGCTCTTGGCTTACTGCCATTGAGCATTTTTATCATGGCAGAAGCACTAAAAACAGCCTATCGACTGAAAGTTGCAGGCAAATGGAGAGAAGACCTGCCTGGAACAGGCCACTGCACAATCACCAAACTTTTTAGGCCTACTTATAAAAATGTTATCAAACAATTTAGCCTTCAGTTAGTGATACATTGATAATTTTCATTGATCATGAATATTTTCTTGAACAAAATCAGCGAGTTTTCAAGAATAAAATTGCTTCATAAAACACAACAGGGTATTATTGATAACTTAAGAAAAAATAAAAATTAACAAGTTGCCGAGTAATAGAATTATGTCAAAGAATCAATTGAATGATGAAACTGATCAACTGTATGAGAGACACTGATGAGCACCAATAGTGGGGAGGGTGGGTCAGACGTCAGACTGATGATCGCTTGCGCAGTTTGGCTTGAGCTTCACGCAGCAGCGCGTCGAACGAGTCGTTGGAGCCATGTTGACCCAACACGCCACCACCCTGGTACGACCTGTTGTTCCTTTCAATGTCTGCACACACAAATTACACTTCCATTAATATTACCAATCACTACAGATTCCCAGCACACTGAGTACCCATAAGCATAGGGCGATTTCAATGTAATGTGAAATTCCGTCATAAAACGATGACAATAATGAATAAGGTTTCATTAAGTGTTCTTATTGAGTGTGTTACAGTGTGTAAAAGAGATCCAACAATTTGATTAAGATTTAAAATATTAATTTCATTTAGGTACCATAGCAGCATCACGCAATTTGTGCATTTTTCGAATTCATCAACCTAGTTTATATACGGCGAGCAGGTGTAACACACGCTTCGCTAGGGACTGAGAAAAGGTTGGCATCATACCAGCTATGATGCAGCAAGGACCAGAAGCTCTATTAGTCCTCTTGTGTGAACTCAAGCCTAGTGCCTCAGTAGAGTGGTCTTCATTCCAAAGAGAGAAAGAGCATACTACTCAACTGCAAAATCATTTCGTGCCATCAGTCTCACATCGTTTCTCTTGAAGACACTGAAAAGACATCTAAAAAAGGGAGTACTTTCAGGTACTCCTCTCCACAGGAATCAGCATGCCTTTCAGGTACTAGGTACTTTCCTCACTAGAAAAGAGTCGTCAAGAAAAATTAAAATTATATACTCAACTGGCAAGCATATAATTTTAATTTTTCTTGACGACTCTTTTCTAGTGAGGAAAGTACCTACTATGTTTTTTCCCCCTGACCATACGAATATATAGCATTACTATAAGTCTGGCAAGTCCTGTGAAACAGCCCTGCATCATCTTCTGGTAGAGGACAGCCAAAGAGATTGCTCTATGTGCCTTCATGGACATTGAAGTCAATTGACAATGTCGCTTACAAGGCCATGGTCCGAGCAGTGTGGGGGCGTGGTCTTGAGCCTGCCATATGTAGGTGGATTGAGACCATGCTCTGCTCCAGGCGGATCAGGGCCGATATCAAGGCAAATCGATGGTGATCGCACCTGCAAAAGGTTGTCCGCAGGGAGGTGTGCTTTCACCTCTTATGTGGAACCTTGTGGTTGATGGTCTCCTTCATGAACTTACCAGCAAAGTTATCTTTGTCCAGGGCTATGCTGACGATATAGTCCTCATGGTACAGGGAAGGTTCATTAACATTGTTGCTGATGTCATGCACGTCAACCTCAAAATTGTTAATGACTGGTGTCTTGGAGAGGGACTAAGCATAAATCCCTCAAAGACTGTAGTTATTCCATTTACAAGGAAAAAGAACCAGAAGTCTCTCTCCAGGTTGTGGCTGTACAAGGCAGTAATAAGGCCTCAGGTGAACTCACAAGTCTACAAAGGGTGGGCACACTTCTCGTCATTGGAGCTTTCAGGAGCAGGCTGCTGTCAGCAACTCTTGAAGTTGCTCTTGGCTTACTGCCATTGAGCATTTTTATCATGGCAGAAGCACGAAAATCAGCCTATCGACTGAAAGTTGCAGGCAAATGGAGAGAAGGCCTGCCTGGAACAGGCCACTGCACAATCACCAAAGCTGTTGCTCACAGCCCTGAGCTTGAAATGACTTCAAATGTCATGAGTATGGTTATGAGTATATTAACCTTTCTCTGTTAAATTCTGATCCAGAGAGGATTGGAAGTCTGAGAAAAGGCCCTATTTAAAGAGAGGTAGCCAGCCTTGTCTGGTACACTCATTGAAGGGGAATCTGGTTACGGGGTACAGTACAGTGATTCACCCACAACACAACTCTGTGTAAGTCTGCGACAACACTGTACTATCTTTCTGGCAGAAATTTGAGGCATCATGGCTTGTGCCAACATAGGAATTGCCAGACGCTATTTTGACAAGCATACAGTAATCTTGTCAGATAGTCAGGCAGCCCTCACAAGGCTCTTGATTTAAATGAATTCAAGTCAAAATTGGTGTGGGAGTGCCACAAAACACTCATCAGGCTTGCAACACGCAACTCTGTAGGAGTTAACGAGTGTGCAGATTAGCTTGCTAAGCGGGGTTCCAGTATGCCATTCTTTGGTCCAGAGCCAAGCTGTGGCATAAGTAAAACAACTGCATTCCATGCAATAAGTGAATGGTCCAGGGACTTACATCACCAGCAATGGCAAGGTCACCCTGGTCAAGCACTTGGCAAAAGGCTGCTGGCAGATGCAAGCTCTTACTTCACCAGCTGGCTGGTGAGTTTGGGTAGAGGTCAGGTCAATCAGTTGATTGTCCTGATAACTGGATACTGCCACTTCAGGAAACATCTCCACACAATTGAACTCAGAAATGAAAGTCAGATGTGTAGGCTTTGTAATCAGTCTGAAGAGACTGCCAAGCATAATTATTCTGTATTGCGAGAAAATAGTGGCAAGGGCTCTGTTTGGCTGCAAGCAACCAGGTGATGAATGGGATGTTAGTATAGAAAAAACTCCTGACTCTTGTAAATAGCCCAGTCAATGAAGTTCCAAAAAAGCAGTTTCGATCCGAAAATTAAATAAAAGCTGAATTTCCCACCATCGATAGAACCCTCCCAGAGGTCATTCTCCCATAAGTCCCAAGAAATACCCCTGGAGCTTCCCCCCCCCAGCCCCTTAAAACTTGAAAAATGCAGGTAATCACGGGAAATCGATTATCTCTGTAACCATAGATCATCGGAAACAGTTCTATTATACGTCATTCGATTCGTTACATTATGGACTACAATATTAGTTATATTCATTTTTTCAATAAAATGAACAGTTTTCTTGATAAAATAATATATATGTAAAAATTTAGGGGGTTTGCGATTTGATTTTTCTGTTTTCTTCGATTAACTTCGAAGCAAGTGATTTTGAAGAAAAATCAGCCAAATAATTAATTTAGCCACTTCCATTGCAAATCCATTGATACATATTGTTATGTATTTGCGAATCAATTTGACGCGTGGTAGGGGAAACAGTCGACACGGTACGGCGCGGCCGACTCTCTTCGCCATAGTAAACAGCAAACAGGAAATCAATTATCTCTGTAAAAATTAATAAAAAAAAAAACTATCATATGTCATTCGATTCGTTATGTTATGGACTACAATATTAGTCGTATTAATTTCCTCAATAAATCAAACAGTTTCCTTGATAAAATAATATATATGTAAAAATTTAGGGGTTTTCGATTTGATTTTTATGTTTTCTCCGATTAACTTCAAATCAAGTAATTTTAAAGAAGTATGAGTCAAATAATTAATGTAGCCACTTTCATTGCAAATCCATTAATGTATATTTTTATGTATTAGCTATTCGATTTGACGCTGTGTCAACAGTGTAAACAGTCTAATATGAAAACCTAGTATATTCTAAAGATGAAAGCCATGCAAACATACAAATTAAGGAAGAGTAAGCATGCATAAAAAGTAGGAAAATCATAAAGTGTTTTACATTCTACCCTCGTAATCACAAGTTGATCAAGTAGGATAGAAAATATTGAATATTCAATATTGAAAACCACATGTACGGTCCATTGGAGTTGGAAAATTCGTAAAAAATCATGAACCAAGTACAAAGTAGCCTACCGTAAACGATGAATTGAAAGATGATTCATCATCTTCTATTATTTACTATTAACACATCGATTCTTCAACTCCACTCGCATATTGTCATTCATTACAC